>NC_133793.1:18481983-18501301 GCF_003597395.2 Chelonoidis abingdonii | reverse complement strand
GTCTGAGTCAGAAGGCAAAGTCCAAAACAAGCCACAGTCAAGCCAGGAGTTCAAGAACATAGAGCCAGAACAGTCAGAGCAACTACAGAAGATACATGCTGTTGCCTGGACACTTCCCAGAGCACCCATTGGGTTTATATAGGGCAAGGAGCCATTGGGTTAATGCCTATTAAACCCTTAATGTGGAACTTCCCATAGTCTGTCTCCACAGCAGGTCATGGGATATGGAGTGCAAGCTGGTTACTGCTGCTGTGTAGTATTTTGGTGTGGCTAAGTGTCTAATACCTCTGCAGACCTGGGTTCTGAACCCATGAGGTCTTATTTTCAAACAAATAAAAATAAGAGTCTTGCTCTGGTTTATGGTGTTAAAGTCACTGGGAGAATTAATAGGACTTGGGCACCTCCCTTACAATCCTTTAAAATCCCAAACTTGATCTAACAACCAGGATAAACCTTCATTGCTCATGAAGGCTGAACTGAGTGTTTTCAGTGCAAATGAGTTCTTAGGTTTTCTGAAAACACAAAACCAAACAAAAACCCCACACACGTACACAATAAGAGTCTATGGATGTGACCTATTAATTTGCAATGGCTCCATTTGGGACCTCAGGACTGCAAAACCTAGCTAGGCAGGTTGGGCCAGAGTGGGAATAAGGGGTTTAGTTGAGGGGTGAGGGGTCAGAGTGGGGGTGAAAGGTGTGGCTGTATGGCCATTTTACACTTGATTCTAACCAACAAAGAGGAAGTGGTTGCAAATCTGAAGGTGGAAGGAAATTTTGGGAGAATGTGCTTGTGAAATGATAGATTTTATGACTGTAAGGAAAAGAAGGAGTTCTGCAATTTCATATCTGAGTATCTTCAGGACTCTTGGATGAAAGCCATCTGGACCTCTTGACTAATTACTGTGTAATTTATCAATTTGTTCCAAAACCTCCTCTACTGACAGCTCAATATGGGACAGTTCCTTTAATTTATCACTTAAAATGAAGGGATCTCCCTCCCATCCTCTGCAGTGAAGATTATTGCAAATAATTCATTTGGCTTCTCCACAACAGCAATGTCTTTCTTGAGTGTTCCTTTATCATCTTGATCGTCCAGTGGCCCCACTGATTGTTTGTCTGGCTTCCTGCTTCTGATGTACTTAAAAAAAAGTGCAGTTAGTTTTTGTGTCCTCAGCTAATTTTCAATCAGTTAGTCCCTGACTATGTGAGCAAGAACAGTGTAGCAAACATCTGAGAGAGAGAAAACTTAGTACCACTTCAGAGTTCTGGCCCATCCCATCCAAGATCCTATCTCCAACTGTGGCCATCCCTGATCCTTCAGAGGAAGGAGACAAAGAAAAAATCCCAGAATCTATTAGTGGGAGGATGCAGGATTTCTTCATGAACGGTGGTGTCCAGCTGAAACCCTGAAGCATGTCCTTTAGTAACATAAAACATAAACCAGAAGTGAGCCCCAGGGTTGCTGAGCCCTGCCCCACACCATCACACTGTTATAAATTTATCCAACACTTTCTTAAAACTAATTAAGCTGTGCATCCCTACAGCTCCTATTAGAAAGGTGTTCCAGAATTCATCCTTCTGAGGGTGAGAAACCTTTCTGTAATTTACACCTGAATTTGCTCATGGCCAGTCATATCCATTTGATTTTGTGCAAACAAGGAGACAGAATTAGGAATAAGAGCTCTGGTATAACTTTTATCCCAGTGGTAGTCATCTCAGATGTAGGAGACCCCCGCTTCAAGTATCTGAAGAGGAGAAATGATTGAAACAAAGATCTGTCCCCTCCCATGTACATGCCCTGGCCACTGTATTATGGGATAGCTCTCAATTTCTCCTGTTCAAGACCCTTTGTGAGTCCAACTCCAGCACACATTGGTTCCAATGGAGCTATGCTGATTTACACACTCTGGGGATCTGGCCAATTGACTTCAATGGATCTGCACTGATTTAGACCAGTGGAAGATTTGGCTTAAAGTGTCATTCAGTTATCTGAGCTGAGAATGTCCCATACACTAATTACTCACAAATGTCTGCTCTCTGACTTTTAAAAAAAGAAAGAATCCACACTAATTGAGAAACCTGAATTTCCCCAATATATTCCTTAGAGTTGTTTTCACCTCCTTGTTTTTCAGGCTGTAGATGATGGGGTTTAACATGGGGGTCAAGATGCTGTACTGGATGGAGAATATTTCATCCAGCACCATAGAAGAGACAGAGCTAGGTTTTGTGTACTGGAGAAAACCTGTCACGTACAACAAGACAACCACAATAAGGTGGGAGCTGCAGGTGGAGAAGGGTTTATGCCTGCCCTCGGCAGAGCTTATCCTCAGGATGGTGGAGACGATGTGAATATAGGAGGTTAGGGTGAGGAGGAAGGAGCTCAACCCAAATACCAAAGCAGAAGTAAGAAGCACCACTTGTTTGGTAAAGGTCTCAGTGCAGGACAGCTGTAACAGAGGAGGGAACTCACAGGTAAAATAGTTGATTTGATTGGGCCCACAGAAATGCAACTTGAGGGCAAAAACTGCGTTAAGAAGGCATAGAAGAAGCCCATAGTCCATGCACCACTCACCAGCTGAACACAGATCCCTTTGCTCATTGTCTCCGCGTAATGTAATGGATCACAGATTGCAGCATAGTGGTCATAAGCCATGGCTGAGAGAATGAAAGCTTCAGTAACAACCGAGAGGCTAAAAAGGAACATCTGGGCAATGCAGCCATTGACAGAAATAGTTTTGTGCTCCGCTAGGAAGTTCATCAGCATATTAGGCACTGTGACTGAGGAATAGCAGATATTAACAAAGGATAAATGGAAAAGAAAGAAGTACATAGGGATGTGAAGGTAAGAATCAGCTCTTATCACCACCATGATCTCTATGTTTCCAGCCAGAGTGATTAGGTAAATAACTGAAAACACCAAGAAAAGGAAAATCTGCATCTGTGGGTCACTAGAAAGTCCCAGGAGGATAAATTTGGACACTGTGGTTTGATTTTTCATTGTCATGCATTCAGGAAATCTGTGACCTGGAAGACCAGAAAAAAATGAGATTAACACTTATTATGGAGGATGAATGTAAAGAGAGTCTTATTCCATGCTGTAAAATGTGTAGACTAAATTGAGAGAGGGACCGAGGGTGACACCAGATGGTATTTGTGTGTTTTAAATAAACAAATTAAGCTGGATACACAAAAGGACTTGGGCACCTAACTGCCACTTTACAATTCTAAGTCCCAGAATCGGTCCTACAGGTATTCACAAATACCCTGCTCAACTCTGACTAAGGGTGAGTCTGATGTGGGGCTCCTCGGTTTCTCCTCTTGAAGCTGTACCTCTGTGGATACATCATAAAAGAGGCAGTGCAGGGTTACTGGATACTTGGTCTTCTGCATGTGGGGTAAGTGTTCAAGCCACCAGGCTACAGAGGAATTTATTCTCTCTCTGCACTCTGACCTTATGACTTCAATAGAGCTACAGCTGCATTACAGCAGCATGGAATCTGGCAGATTGGATGCAATGAAAGTATGGCCAGTTGACAATAGCTGGATATCTGGCCAAATCTATATAAATAATCTCCCTCTCCATTAGAGTCTGTCAGTTGTTCTAGATTATTTTGCTGGAAACACTATTTAATATCTGCAGTATATAATTGGATTCTTACCTATTAAAATCATTAGGATTTTTCAAAAAGAAGAAGAATCATAGAATCATAGAACTGAAAGGTTCAAGAGCTCATCTACTGCTGTCTGCTGCATTCATGACACCCTGGCAGATGTTTGTCCAACCTGCTCTTAAAAATCTCCAAAATTGGAGCTTCCACAACCTTCCCAGGCAAATTATTCCAGCACTGAACAACTCTGAAAGTTAGGAAGTTTTTCCTAATGTCCAACCTAAACCACCCTTGCTGCAATTTAAGCCCATTGCCTGCTATCCTATCCTCAGAGGTTAAGAAGAACAATTTTTCTCCCTCCTCCTTGTAAAAACCTTTTATGTACTTCAAAACTGTTATCATGTCCCCTCTCACTCATCTCTTCTCCAGACAAAACAAACCCATTTTTGTCAATCTTCCCTCATAGGTCATATTTTCTAGACCTTTAATCATTTTTGTTGTTCCTCTCTGGACTTTCTCCAATTTGTCCACATCTTTCCTGAAATGTGGCGCCCAGAACTGGACACAATATTCCAGTTGAGAGCTCATCAGTGTGGAATAGAGTGGAAGAATGACTTCTCATGTCTTCCTTACAATGCTCATCCTAACACATGCCAGAATGATGGGGTTTTTTTTGCTACAGTGTTACACTGTTAACTCATATTAAGCTTATGGTCCCCTATGGCCCCCAGATCCCTTTCCACAGTTCTCCTTCCTTGGCAGCCATTCCCCTTTTTGTATGTGTGCAACTGATTGTTCCTTCCTAAGTTTCGTACTTTGCATTTGCCCTCACTGAATTTCATTCTCTTTACTTCAGACCATTTCTCCAGTTTGTCCAGATCATTTTCAATTATAATGCTATCCTTCAATGCACTTTCAACCCCTCCCAGCTTGGTATCATCTGAAAACACTATGTGTTCTCTCTATGCCATTATCGAAATCATTGAGGAAGATATTGAACAGAACCCGACCCAGAACCGATCCCTTCGGGATCCCACTTGTTATGCCCTTCCAACATGACTGTGAAATACTGATAACTAAACTCTGGGAACTGTCTTCCAACCAGCTATGCACCCACCTTATAGTAGCTCCATCTAGGTTGTACTTCTCTAGTTTGTTTATGAGAAGGTCATGAGAGTCAGTATCAAGAAGAAATGAATGTGACCAGTAAACATTATCTCGACATAGTGACATAATTTGAAAAGAAGGGCCTGATAGAAAATAAAGGGGACATTTGCTCCTTAGTCACTTAAACCCTGACTCAGTAGGATTTTTGACTCAGCATTCTGGAAGTCTGAATATCAGTCCGTATAGACAGTAGATAATTTATCCTGCCCTCCTGGAAGTGAATTGCTATTTTGACATCAGTTATTAATGGAAAAAGCAATGAAATCAATGTTCTGTCCAATATCAAAATTAAGTTTGTCCCCATACAACCATAGAGAGAAACTGAACCTTTCCTCTATTATCAGCTCATGAGACAGATGCCTAAGCAAAGAGATGGACCTTGTACTAGAACCTGAATGTCAACACAGGCAGATTCTGTGCACAGGGAAATTCAATTCCAAGGGCATTTTCCACAGAGTGCCCTTCCCCTGACCTCCCCCTCACACACACACACACCTGCTCTCAGCTATTTCAGTGTTGCCATGAGAAAGAGTGAGAAAGAGAGAGCTGGGCGATTCAAGTAAATCAGTTTTGCCAAGAATGGTCCCTGTGCTGTAACCAAGTCTGTGTGAGCAGACTGCTTCAGCCAGGCAGAAGTCAATAGAACTGAAGAGACTCACCCCTAGATAAGAGGGGCAGAATCTGGTCCTTTGAAATGAAAAGGATACAAAAATTTAAAAGAAATAAAATTATGAATCAACTTACCTGCTTTTAAGCACAGATCATAAATATGGTGAGATCATTCTGACCTGTGATTTTGTCTTTGCTTAGTCTATCTATTTCCTTATCGATTTGTCTATCTAGTCTGTCCATCTGTCTCTGGAATACAGCATCCAAGGAGATCCAATATTCTTTATCGAAGCAATGAAACCCCTCAAGCTGTGTAGGGTTATCAGTGGAAGCGAAGAAAAGAGCTTTTCTTTAGCTGATTCCAAGACTAGGAGCTGATTCTTGAGCGTTGTTTAAATGCTGTCTTGTTCCCCCTGGGACAGTCCCTGGAGTTCATTCTCTGTAACAAGCTCCCAGTAACATTGTGCTGTGTCAGCCCTTAAGCAATGATTTATTGTGCCTTAGAATGAGAGCATTGAGGCTTGGGTTATTATATGCATCCAAGTGATTTAGGTACCCATTCTCAGTGACAGTCAATTAAAAAGGCATGTGTTTAGGCTAAGATTCTCAAAGCAGCTGAAGGAGTTAGATGCGCAAACAGCAGCACATTTCCTCTCCCTTAGACTCCTTTGAATGTCCTAGTCTTAATGTATAATTACCACAAGAGCGCAGTGGAGGAAAATGAATGGGGACTGGCTAGCCATCCTTTAAAAAATCACCAACAGCTGGATACACAGGTTAAGGGACGAGAAAGGAGCCAATAGACTGTATAAGATGGCAGGAAAGAACAGGAGATGAGATGAAGAAGGAGCTTTTCTGAATACAACCGGGTAAAATTTTTCAGACAAGAAGTTTATTCACTGAAAAATGCAGTTTGGTTGACCCAATACTATTTGTGAATTAGAAAAAAAAGCCAAATTGTTTCATCCAGGGCAAAACAAACAAACAACAACACATGTAAAAGTCACAAAGTAGCACCGGGCACCTTAGTGCCTCCCCATGCGCATCTGACGCAGTGGGTATTCATCCACAAAAGCTTATGCTCCAATTTGTCTGTTAGTCTATAAGGTGCCACAGGACTCACTGTTGCTTTTAACGTAGTGGTTAGGGAACTCACCTGGGTCATGGGACATCCTCATGCAATTCCTTCTCGATCTGATGTAGAGCAGAGATTTGAAGTAAAGTCTCCTGTCTCTCAGGAAAGTGCTTTAATCTTTGTGCCATAGGCCTTGCTGGAAACCTAAGCCTAAGTGACTGTATTAACCAAAGGTTGGGAACCAGGGTAGTCCGGGCTTTGACAGAATAGCAGTGCACCAAGTAGGCCCATTCCTGACCAGAGACGATGGTACAAAACCACACAACTCTCTGAGTAACTGTGTAAACGTATCCCTGAGAGATGGTACAAGAACACACCGACTCCTCGTAAAGATAAGAATGGGATGACAGGATAATGGGTGAGGATGTTTTGTTCTAACTAGCAAGTACGAGGATAAGAGTGCTAATTAACATCATCTGGAGTGCCGAATGGCACTTGTTTGTATCAATGTATAAAAGGAGAAGTCCTATGAGGGGCATCTTTGTATTGGCCCAAGGGACAGGACCCTAGTGTCCTATCTTGTCACAGAAATACATGTGTTAGTGTCCCTGTGACCCCTTGGACAGGGCATTAGTATTGTGCTTTGCTGACAATAAACCTGGCCAGGGGCCTTCATCACAAAACCAGGTCTGTGTTTTTTCTCTACGAATAACATCGAGGTCTGCTGAATCGGTAAGCTGCATTCCCTGCTCGTGCAGCTGACACCGGAGCTCCAAGAACAGCAGTACTCAGCAGCCATAAGAACTTAGGAGCCTTAACAACTCTATGCAACACTAACAACTTGGTCTATAAGGTATTTTGGGGCAGGGCTTTCTCAGTCTCTCTGAAGCTCTTTTACTTTGTAAAGTCATCAGCACATCATCAGCAGCAGAAACACATGGCTCTAACCCAGCCATAGGGGTATGTAGAATGGGTTTCCATCATGAATGGTCCATTCCAAGTCTTCTTCCTTTCACAAGAGTCAGGATGGGATGATTTAGGTTTCTGAAATCCCACAAAATTGCATCTTTCAATCTCATTCATGGTAGTATTTGTGATCTACTTCCTTCTACCTCAACTCTTTAAACTTTCCGTAAAAGCATACGGTCTTCTGAACATTGTGCATACCCCCACCATTGCAGTCGTCTTCTTCTCAACTAATGGAAGACTGCAACTTGCTGGGATCAGTTAAGTATCTCCCTGTTTGTGACAAAATCAAATCAGTGGATGTCAAGGATATGTCATAACTTTTGACACTTAGAACTGTTTAATTTCCTCTTCTCAGCTGTTTCTAATTTATATGTTTCTGCTCCATATAACAGAGTTGTCATCACTACCATATTGAATACTTGTCTCTTAGTTGTCACATAGACATTCTGCCTCTGAAACAGAGGGCTTTGAAGATGCTGAAATGTCATTGGCACAAGAGCCATCAGATGTGTGACTTCTTCAGATATAGAAACTTGTGCTGTCAAACAACTACCCAGATAGAAAAACCTATTCACACATTCAATGTGGTTGTCATCTACATGCACCATCAGCAAGTCATGAGCAACATCTGGGCAAAAGAAATTGTCCATCCAAATTATTTTTCAAAACATTCAGAGAAATCAGGATGCGTTCACAAATAACTCAAGGCCAACATTCATTGCTAACATTTGACAGACTAATGAGTGACATGTGTCTATGGTTTTTTCAAGAGACCAGAAACTACCTCATATATTTCTGAGCATTTCCTCATGTGATTGCTATACATAATTTTGAATTTTATAATATGTTATGACACAGTACACTATCCGCATTCTTTCTCTTTGTTCCTCTCTATGTGGCATTTATCCTTCCATCAGCAACTATCTATCTATCTATCTATCTGAGTGACAAGATAGGTGAGCTATTATCTTTTATTGGGACACTTCTATTGGTGAAAGAGGCAACCTTTCGAGATACATAGAATTTTTCTTCGGGTCACTGTGCAATGAGTAGGACATCCTCTATAAGGCAGATAGATCAGCCTGGTCTCTTGTCACTTCCTTCAAGCATGCGCGAATAACTTAAGATCGCTGGTCTCCTCCACTCCGTAGTTTCAAAGAATCTGTTCCCTGGTCTCACTTGCCGTCTGTACCTGAAAACATTTCATTCAGAGTCGCACATAATAGTGAAAGCCCGCCTAAGATGCTGCTAAGTGCTTAACTTATCTCCGAGATCAGCGTATGAGTGGTCCCGAGCTCATTCAATCCAATATTAGGCTTCGATTCGATACCCGTCACCGGGTCAATGAGTAACGACTCCCACCGGAATCAGTCAATAGGGCATGTTCATGAGAAAGTAAATAATGTCCCACTTGATGGATGTGAGCCTAACATCATTGTACAAACTAGTGGTCTGCAAAGGCTTACTCCCAGTGTTCAAACCAGGTAGAAAAGAAGAGGAAAGCTACGTTGCCGGAGTATTGGACGCGATTTGCCATCGCGATTGTGAATTCTGTCGATCTGCCTTATAGAGATGTCCCACTCATTGCAATCAGTGACCCGAAGAAAAAATTCTATGTAATCCACCCTCGAAAGGTTGCCTCTCCGCAATAGAAGTGTCCCAATAAAAGGATAATAGCTCACCTATCTTGTCACTAGCCAGAATAGATCACCCGATAGATAGATAAGTTGCTGAATCCGCGCACCAGGACTAACATGCCACACTAGAGCAGGAAAAAAGAGAAAGACATGGGATAGGTACTGTCGCGATCAAACATGATTATACTAAACTCACACAATTATGTTATACAGGCAAATCACATGAGGAAAGCTCCAGATATATGAGGTAGTTTCTGGTCTCTTAGAAAAAACCTAGACCAATCATTGTCAACTCACTGTAGTCTGTCAAAAATGTTAGCACACTGAATGGTTGGCCTTGAGTTATTGTCGAACGCAAAATCCTGGAAATTTCCCCCTCTCGAATGTTTTGACCAAAATAATATTTGATGGACAATCTTCTTTGCCCAGCATGTTGCTACCCATCGACATTGCCTCGCCATAGGTGGACTGTCCACTCCACAACCACATTTCCGAATGACTGAATGAGGATTTTTTTCTAAATCGGGTAGTTGTTTGAAGCGAGCGGGAAGCACATTTTCTAATATCTGACAGATCACAGTTGATCGGCTCTTGCTCTCGCCAATGACATGCAGCATCTTTCAAACCAGCCCTCTGTTCCACCGCGCACCGCCAGAATGTCGATCGTGACAACTAAAGAGACCAGTATTCAATATGGTAGTGATGACAAACGTCTGTTAATATTGGACGCAGAAACATATAAATTAGAAACAGCTGAGAAGAGGAAAGCCTAAACAGTTGCAAGTGTCAAAAGTTATGAAAATAATCCTTGACATCACACGTACTTTGATTTTGTCACACAACACGCGCCAGACTCACTCGCACGACTGTCCACAGCAATGTTGCATCTTCCATTGCTTGAGAAGAAGACGACTGGCAATGGTGGGGGCTACACAATCCTCAGCAAAGACCGTATCTTTTACGGGAAATGTTAAAACGACGCTCGGCACGCGCTCAATCAGGAAGTAGATCCCACCAAATACACACCATGAAAGGAGAATTCGCGCGCACACGACTCGCACATCTCTTGTGGGATTTTAAAACCTAACTCATATCCTGACTCCTTGTGAAAGGAAGGGAAAGCCACTTGGAATCGACCATTCATGATGGAAACCCGCTATTCTACATACGCCTCCTCACCTGCGCTGGGATCTCACGCACCTCATCGCTTTTCTCCTGCTGATAGACTGTGCTGCATGACTTTACAATAGTAAAAGAGCTATCAGAGAGACTGATGAAAGCCTGCCCCACAAAACCTATAGACCACAGTTCGTTATGTTCCTCAGAGTGTGTTCAACGGCTCCTGAATCTATCGCGTGCTGAAGTACTCGGCTGTTCTTCAAGTGGAGCTCCGCGTGTCACGCTGCACGAGCAGGGAGTCAGCATTCTGATTCGTCCAGAAACCTCCCGACTTATTCCGTCAGACGCCACCACACCACACACCACCGCACTCGGTTTTGCCTGCACTCAAGGCCCCGTGGCCCACGGTTTATTGTCAGCAAAGCACAATACTAATGCCACCTCCTGTTCCAAGGGGTCACAGGACACTACCACACATGTACCGCTCCACAAGATAGGACACTAGGGCTCCTCTCCCTTGGGCCCAATACAAAGATGCCCGGCTCATAGGACTCTCTCCTTTTATCCACTCCTGATACAAACAAGTCCCATTCGGCACATGGAGACGATGTTAATTAGACCTTCTTACCTCACGCTTCGTCTACGTCTAGAACAACAACATCCTCCCATTATCTCGTCAACCATTTCTTACATCTTTACGAGGAGTCCGGTGTGTTTTGTCATACATCTCTGCCGGGATACGTTTACATTAGTTACTCCAGACAGTGTGTCCCCGTTTTGTACCTATCCCTCTCTGGTCATGGCATGGGGTCCACGCTGGTGCACTACTGCTATTCTGCAAAGCCCGGACTACCCTGCCTTTCGTAGGATAATACCCACTGCGATCAGTCATCATGTGCGCGGGAGGCACTAGGTGCCAGGTCTAACTTTGTGACTTTAATACATGTGTTGTGTTTGTTTGTTTTCCGCCTGAATGAAACAATTTGGCTTTTCTTTCTAATCTCACAAATAGTGTATCATCGGGTCGCGCAAATGCATTTTTATCAGTGAGATAAAACTTCTTTGTCGTAAAAATTTCACCCAGTTGTTATCGACACAAGCCTCCTTCCTTGCCATCTCATCTCCCTGTTCATTCCTGCCATCTTATTCGTCTACTTGGCTCTTCTCGTCTCTAACCTGTGTATCCAGCTAGTGGCTGAGATTTTTAAAGGATGCTAGCCATCCCCCATTTCATTTTTCCTCCCACTGCTCATTCGTGGTAATTATACATTAGACTAGCCCACACTTCAGAGGAGTCTCAGGGAGAGGAAATTGTGGCCCTGCCGCCTCGCCCGCACTCTAACTCCTTCAGCTGCTTTGGACGAATCCTCTCAGCCTATAACACATGCCTTTTTAAATTGACTGCACTGAGAATGGGTACCTAATCACTTGATGCTATATAATCACACCCAAGCCTCACTGCTCTCATTCTCACCAGGCAAATCACAATCATGCTTTAAGGGCTGACACAGCACCCCACTGTTTAACTGGGACGCTTGTTAACAGTAAGAATGAACTCCCACGGGACTGTCCCAGGGCAACAAGACAGCATTCTAAACGCTACAAGATCAGTACGCTTCGCGTAATCAGCTAAAGAAAAGCTCCTTTTCTCGCTTCCACCTGATAACCCACACACGCTTGACGGGGTTTCCATTGCTTTCGATAAAGAATCCATTGGATCCTCCTTGGACCCTCCTGCATCAAAGACCCAGATGGACAGACCTAGATAGACAAATCGATAAGGCACATACGCTAGACTAAGCAAAGAACAAATCACAGGTCAGATGACTCACTACCATATTCGCTACTCACCTGTCTTAAAACAGGTAAGTTGATTCGAGTCATTTTATTTCTCTCTCCACATTTCCTTGTATCCTTCATCTCAAAAGCACTCGCTAGCATCTCCTTATCTAGTTTGTGAAACGTCTCTTCACACTTGACTCTCTGTCTGAAGCAGCCTGCTTCCACCACTCTACACGCACAGGGACCCATTCATTGGCTAAAAACTGATTACTGACATCGCCCACGCTCTCTCTCTCACTCTTTTCCATGGCAACACTGCAAATAGCGTAGAGCAGTGTGTGTGTGTGTGAGGGCGAGGTCAGGGGAAGGGCACTCTTGTGGAAAATGCCATCTTGTGAATTGAATTTCCCTGTGCACAAGAATCTCCGCCTGTGGTGACATTCACTTCAGTACAAGTGTCCATTCTTTGCTTAGGCATCTTCTCACAGCCTGATAATAGCAGGAAGGTTCAGCTTTCTTCATCTAGTGCGTATGGGGACAAACTTAATTCTTGATATTGGACAGAACATTGATTTCATTGCTTTCATTAATAACTGATGCAAAATAGCACTTCACTTCCAGGAGGCGGCAGGATAAATTATCACTGCATATACGCGGACTTCATACTTCAGACTTCAGATGCTGAGCTCACAAAATCCTACTGCAGCTTCACGGGTTTACAGTGACTAAGCCGAGCAAATGTCCCCCTTATTCTTCTTATCAGCTATATACTCTTCAAATTACATGTCACTATGTCGAGATATATCGTTACGGTCATTCATTTCTTCTTGATACTGACTCTCATGACACACTTCCCTCATAAAAAACTAGAGAAGTACACACCTAGATGGAGCTACATAAGGTGGGTGCATAGCTGGTTGGAAGACAGCTTTCCCCAGAGTTTACGTTTAATCAAGTATCTACAGTCATGTTGGATAAGAGGCATAACAAAGTGGGCATCCGAAGGGATCGTCTCTGGTCGCGCGTCTAATATTCTCCTCAGATTTCGATAATGGCATAGATGACGCAAACATCACGCGTTTTCAGATGATATGCCAAGCTGGGAAGGCGGTCTGAAACTCGCACTCTGAACGGATAGCATTATCACCTTATGAAAAATGTAATCTGGACAAAACTGGACAGAAAATGTCTGAAGAAGTAGAATGAAATTCAGCTCGCGCACACTGCAAAGTACGACAAACTTAGGAAAGGAACCATCAGTTTCCACCATCACACAAAAGGGGAATGGGCTGCCAAGGAAGGAGAACACTGTGGAAAGGATCTGGGGGCCATAGGGGACCATAAAGCCCCTAATATAGTCAACTATTCGTAACACTGTCGCCCAAAAAACAACCCATCATCTCCTGGCACTCCTCTCACGCCATGCGCATTGTAAGGAAAGACATGAGAAGTCATTCCTTCGCACTTCTGATCTGCACACACGATGAGCCTCTCAACCTGGGAAATCATTGTGTCCACTTTCTGGGCGCCACATTTCAGACAAGATGTGACAAAATTGGAGAAATTATGGCGAGAGAAGACACAACAAAAATGATTAAAGGAGTCTAAGAAAATATGACCTCAATGAGGGAAGATTGACAAGAAATCGTCTCTCTCTCGTCTGGAAGAAGAGAATGATGAGAGGGGACATTGATACACAGTCTTTGAACGTACCATAAAAGAGGTTACTTCCACAGAGGAGGACGGCGAGAGACAAATTGTTCTCTCTTAACCTCTGAGGACTAGCATACCGCAAGCAATCGGCAAAGTGCACGCACACCGCGTTTCAGCACCTTACGCAAACACTCTCTCACACTTCTCAGCACGCTCTGTCTCACGCCTCCTGAACAACTTGCCTGGGAGAGGTCTGTCGAACACGCTCACACTCTTTGGCAGGATTTTTACTAAGCAGCACACTTGAGACAACATCTGCCCACGGCCGCTGTCATGCAGACATGCAGAGACAGCCAGTCAGAATCAGCTTGCACTTGAACCTTTCAGTTCTATCACTCTCTATGATTCTTTCCTCGTTTGAAAAATCCCTAAAGATTATTAATAGGTAAGAATCCAGTATAATTACCTATTCACATACTTAAATAGTGTTTCAGCAAATGAATCTAGAACAACTGAACAGCGACTCTAATGCGAGAGGGAGATTTGATTTATCATAGATTTGGCCAGATACCAGCTCATTGTCAACTGCCACTACTTTTATCTCGCTGCATCCAATCTGCAGATTCCACTCTGTGGTAATACAGCCTGTAGCTCTATGAAGTATCAGGTCAGAGTGCAGGAAGAGAATAAACACACCCTCTGTAGCCTGGTGGCTGAACACTACCCATCCCAAGACCAAGTACTTCCAGTAAGCCCTGCACTGCCTCTTTATGATTGTATCCACAGCAGGTACAGCTCACACCGCAGGACGTAACCCGCACACCCCCACATCAAGACCTCCACGCCTTAGTCAGCAGTTGAGGTCAGGCGTACTTTTGTGTAATACCTTACGGATAACCGATTCTGGAGACGTAGAATTGTAAAGTGGCAGTTAACACCTGTCTTTTGTGTAATTCCAGCTAATTTGCGCTCTTATTTAAACACACACAAATACCATCTGGTTCACCCCGCCTCCTTCACAATTTAGTCTACCACTTTCCAACGCATACACAAATTCTTTACATTCATTCCATCCATAAAAGTGTAATCCCTCAATTTTTTCCGGTCTCACCCAGACTTCCTGAGCACACTCGCACAGACCAATGCGAAAATCAAACCAACATGTGTCCACAATTTATCCTCCTGGGCGACTCTTTCTATGTGACCCACAGATGCCACCGCACTCTCCTTCTTCTTGGTGGTTTCAGTTATTTACTATCACATCTCGCGTCGCACACACCATAGAGATCACTGGTGCGTCCGATACACAGCTGATTCTTACCGTTTCACACCCTAGTACTCTCTCTCTCTCTACTCTTATCCCTCACCTTTGTAATTCTGTATTCCTCAGTCACGAGTGCGCGAAGTATGACTGATCGAACTTCCTACCGGAGCACAAAAACTATTATTTCTGTCATAGGCTCTGCCATTGCGCTAGATGTTCCTTTCAGCCCTCGGTTTGTTACTGAAGCTTTCCATTCCTCGTTCAGCCCATGCGCTTATGACCACTATCTGCAATCTGTGATCCATTACATTACGCGGAGACAATGAGCAAAAGGGGATCTGTGGGTTCCACGGTGAGTGGTCATGGACCTTACTGGGCCTTCTCTTCTAATGCCGCTCCACCCCCCCCATTTTGCTCTCGTCCGCCGCCACCCCCCCTCTCCCCCATGCTCCCCCACTCTTATTCAGCCTCACCCGTCCCGCCACACCCCGCCCCCCATCCACCACCCCCCCCCCGCCCCACCACCCCTCCATCCCACCCCCCCCACCCACCCCCACCCCCCTACCCCATCCCCCGCCGCACCCCCCCCTTCCTAACACTCCAGTTCTGCCTCGAAGTTTGCATTTCTAGTGCCCCACACTCAAATCAAGCTATTTTACCCTGTGAGTTCCCTCCTCTGTTACACGCTCGTTCTCTGCACTCGCCACGACCCCTTCACCCCAAACTAAGTGGTGCTTTTACTTCTCTGCTTTGCGTACCCGGGTTGAGCTCCTTCCTCCTCAACCCACCCATGAACCCTCCCTAAGTTCACCACTCGTCTCTCACCATCTCTGAGAAATACAGCTCTCCCCCGAGGGCAGCACACTAAAGCCCTTCTCCCCACCTACATAAGCTCCACACTTCCATTCGTGGTTGTCTTGTCTGCGTAGCGGACATGGTTTTTCTCCAGTACACCACAAAACCTAAGCTCTGTCTCTCTCTATGGTGCCGAAATGAAATATTCTCCATCCAGTACAGCCATCTTTGACCCCCGCATGTTAAACCCCATCATCTACAAGCCTGAAAAACAAAGGACGTCAAAAACCAACTCCTATAGGACAATATTGGGGAACACCAGGTTTCTCTACACTCTCCAGCGTGGACCTCTTATCTCTTTTTCAAAGTCAGAGAGCCCACGAACATTTCAGTAATTACCGTAGGGGACATTCCAGCCAGATAACTTTAATGACACTTTAAGCCAAATCTTCCACTGGTCTCAAATCAGTGCACACTCATTGAAGTCAATTGCCAGATCCCCCAGAGGTGGTAAACACTCACCACTAGCGCTCCACTCGGAATCCCAAATCGTGCCTGGAGTTTGACTCAGCAAAACGCATCTTGAAACAGCAAGACAATTGAGCAGCTATCTTCCATCACAATACCAACGTGGCAGCGGCATGCCTACACTAGGGAGGGGCACAGATCTTTGTTTCACAGACACTTTCTCCTCTTCAGCACTCACCACACGCGGGGGCTAACCTCTGAGATCACCTACAACTCTGGCTCGCCAAAGTATACCAGAGCTCTTATTCCTACATCCTTGTCTCCTTGTTGCACAAAATCAATGGATTCAGTGAGCTGAGCATCGAGGCAAATTCAGGTGTAATTACAGAAAGGTTTCTCACCCTCAGAAAGGATGAATTCTGGACACACCTCCTAATCAGGAGCGTGTAGGCGATGCACAGCTTACCACTATTTTAAGTAAGTGTTGGATAAATTTATAACACGACTCTAATGCGTGTGGGGCAGGGCTCAGCACACCCGGGCTCCACTTCTGGTTTAGTTGTTATCGCTTACCTAACAGGACAGCTTCAGGTTTCAGCTGACACCACCGTCACTCAAGAAATCGCCATCCTCCCACCCCACTAACTAGATCGGGATATTTTTCCTTGCTCTCCTTCCTTGAGGATCAGCGGATGGACCATACAGTCCGGAAGACAGATCTTGGATGGGCAATGGGCCCACAACTCCGAAACTTCACTTAAGTTTTTCGTCTCTCCTCGAGATGATTGCTACACTGCTCTCGCGCTCACACATCGTTCAGGGACTAACGATTGAAAATCTTAGCTGAGGACAACAAAAACTCAAACTGCCCACTTCTTATTTACAGTAGCACACTCAGAACAGGAAGCAGACAACACCAATCAGTGGCCGCAACTGCGGACCGATCAACGATGATAAAGGAACACTCACACAAAGACATCTGCTGTTGTGAGACCACCGCCAAATGAATTATTGCAAATAATCTCTAACTGCAGAGGCGAGGGAGATCCCTTCATTTTAAGCGATACAGAAATAACAGGAAACTGTCCATATTGACTGTCATAGAGGAGCGACGACCACTTGGGAACAAATTGATAAACACAATAATGTAGTCCAAGAGGTCCCGATGCCTATCATACCCAACGAGTCCCTGAACATACTCAATATAGAACATCCTGCAGAACTCCTTATTTTCACTTACACGATCATAAAACCTATCCCCATCTCAACAAGCACATCTCACACCAAAATTTCCTTCACCCCTCACGACTGCACACCACTCCCTCTTTGTATGTTAGCAATCAAGTGTTATATATGAGCCAGTCACCAGCCACCACTTTCCACCCCTTTCCCACTCTGACCCTCCACCTCACCACCACCATTAATTCCTCCACTCCTGCCAACCTGCCTCACGCTAGGTTTTGCAGCCTGAGGCTCCCAAATTGGAGCCCACTCAGTAGCAGAATTACACCTAAGGCTCAACATCATAGACCTCCTTAATTGTGGATCGTCGTGTGGGGTTTTTCTCTCCTTCGGATTTGCGTTTTCAGAACAACCCCACTTAAGACAACTCATTTGCACCTGAAAACCACTCAGTTCAGCCTTCATAGCAGCAATGAAGGTTACTGCTGTTAGACCTTCAATTGGGATTTTAAAAGATTGTAAGCGGAGCCCCGCAATCCACTTAATTCTCCCAGTGACTTTAAACACATAAACCAGAGCCACAGACTCTCTAATTTTTATCTTGTTGAAAATAAGACGCGCATGGGGCTTCAGAACCCCACGGTCCTCAGAGTACTCTCAACACTGCCACACCAAAATACTCACAGCACGCCAGCAGGCAGTAACCAGCTCTGCACGCCATAATTGCCCATGACTCTGCTGGCGCCAAGACAGCGATCAGACTATGGGAAGTTCCACATTAATGGTTTAATAGGCATTAACCCATGGCCTCCGTTGCCCTATATAAACCCAACTGGGTTGCCTGGCGAAGCTGTCCGACAGCATGTATCTTTTCTGTAGTTGCTCCTGACTGTTCTCGTCTATGTTCATTGAACCTCATGGCTGACCCCTTGTGGCTTGTTTTGGACTTTGCTTCTGACTCAGACCACTGATAAACGTCACTTGGCACTCTGATACTCCGGTATGACCCTCGCGGCATTGGAACTGCGGCTAATCGAACTCAAATTGGCCCACTTGGGACTCAGCGCCCCTTGCGCCCTGTTACTGCCCGGTTTGAGTTCCTGATAATTGATAGTCTTCCAAATAGCCCATGGAACTGGGGAGCTGGTTAACGCCTCAAGGCTAGCTTGCGCCTCCTTAGTATACCTCCCAGTGCTTACCTTCCCTGCTCAATATCATCTAGCTCCTCATTATATTTCAGTGCTGTAACGGAATGAAACATATAGCCTGTGTCATAGCTTCCTACTCCCCAGATTTGAACCTTAAGCGTCTAAAACTGAGAAGCTAGCAATGAAACTCTCCAAGCTTTAATTACAGCTTAGATGCTGATACCCCCGACTGACCCAACCCACACACAGGAACTCGTCCCAGGCCCGACCCTCCCGTGTCCTCCATAAAAACTTACTCAAAAGGGTGAACCCACACACAGAAGCCTGCAGTCTCACACAAAAAAGAGAACAACACTCACACCCTTGGTCTCCGTCTTTATCATCATACCAGAACCACGCTCGGTTTATCCTGGGCGATACGGTGACTGTAACCCCTTGAAAAAAATGCAAAAAACAGAGAGGGCACATTTAACCTTCCCGAGTCCTCCTTCCCCTGAGGCATATGCAGATCAAACCTAAGTCAATCGCTAACACAACAAGAGATTTCCCCTCCCCTTGTTCTCTACCCTTTCCACCAGCAGAAAAACTCACACCAGTTTTAAACACGAATAACTTTATATAATACCAAGAAAAAAAAGACATACACACACAATATGTCGTATCCCAGTGACAATACACAGGGCTACTGCGCTTATAAGAACGACATATAACTGAATAAAAAAAAGCCATTCTACTTACCAAAAAGAACACACAATTTAACGATTCCCAGCAAACTACACACATATAAATACAAAACCAAATAAAAGCCTATTGCTTATACGCTGTAACTTACACTGGGAA
>NC_133793.1:18445185-18481958 GCF_003597395.2 Chelonoidis abingdonii | reverse complement strand
ATTTAAATGGGCGCTCCTTCGGTTAGTGTTCATTAACTCTCTATTATTGGGGCGATTGACATAGAACGGACTAAAATTAAGGTTAGGAAATATTTTTATTAAATATTCCGTCAAATCAGGCGGCGCCACTAGCAGCGCTTGAGTCTTTACCACCCAATTTACTCTCAAGGATAATACAGCTGGTATCATTACATCTACACTTACTGCGTTTCAGCCTCTTCTTGTTAACGATTAGTTGGTGTCCAGGTTTGCCTCTATTGTTTACTTTTGGGATGATATTATTACTTCTTCAAACGTATGGGCTAGTCCTAACGAGGTATAGCTACATTTAACAATGAAAGGTGGTAACATCATTAAATAACTGAGTTACATATGCAATGCCGTTGCTTATTGCTGATATCAAAGACTCGTTCTGCGCAAAGCTGTCAGCGAGTCGCACCACAGCGCATTCAACCGCGAGATAGATACCGCAAAAAAATCAGGGCGCCTTCAGGCTACCCAGCATCAGCAAAGTGAAGATGGATGCTATTAGGCTTGTCTGGGCCCAACGAGGGAGAGTGGGCTCGCATCCGTCTCATGCCTCTCTTTACACTAGCATTTCAAGCGGCACCGGGTCCCGCCGCGTCCCTCTGGACGGAGAGGACTTTAGCCCTGTCAGCAATATGCCACCAAGCAGGACAATCGTGGCT
This sequence comes from Chelonoidis abingdonii, assembly GCF_003597395.2. Taxonomy (NCBI): domain Eukaryota; kingdom Metazoa; phylum Chordata; order Testudines; family Testudinidae; genus Chelonoidis; species Chelonoidis abingdonii. The sequence continues at coordinate 18,481,269 of NC_133793.1, read as the reverse complement.
ACGGTGACGCTGCACGCGCTTCTGATTCGTGATTGTTCGTCACCTTATTTTCTAATTTTTTCTTGCCGTTGGTGGTGTCAAAACATACCCTGCGAGTCAGGATTATTACTAACACTATCATACTCTCCTCATCCGACACCTTATAACCTACTCCCCTTGCGCTCAGAATGTGCAAGGCTCCATGCAGTCTAGAAATCCCATCTTTGCTTTCTGTTAGCGGATGATACGCAGGCAAAGCTTACGACCACAGATTGCGCACCAATGCCCACCCTACAAGTCTTCGGGTTGCATTCACTGTGATCGTGTGAGGTGGATCTATCACGAGTACCAAACAGCAACCAACCTCTTGCAGGGCTATGGCCTTATTTTGTCTCTCTATCTATAAGGCGCTAGCATGATATGTGTTGCTAGGCGCAAAGATATTTGTGATCACAGCAGACAAAGCCTGTCCCATCCTGGGGGACTGTCGGTTACCCGCCATATTCAGACACTCATTCAAATGATAGGAGGGCACCAGGCCGGTGGTAACCAGTTTTTTTCAATAACCAAGCCTGAATGGGAGTTGTCTGAGGTATGTTTGGAGCCAAACATAAAAATAATGTATTGAACGAAGAATAATATCACTAAAACAATCATGGCGGGAAAGACAGCCGATTAGGTAGGTTTTATCCTAATCTCTCACTAGGGCCTGATCTATGGCAGTGTACACCACTTCGTGCTCTCCCCTGACCACTCGCCTTGTGCGGAGGGCACTTCCCCTCTTAAGTATAGCAGGTCGCAGCAGTAGTGACATCAGATTGTTGCGCGGACCTCAGCAGGCAGATGAGAATTTCTGATTCTTACAGAATCAGAACCCTCAGGACAGTCTTCTTTAGAATTCCACATAAAGTTGCTTGGGGGCGTTATTTTACAAGGCATTTCTGTTTTTATTCCCAACGCACCACTTCAAATGGGCAAGCTTTTGGACTTGAGGCTTCGCGAAAGAACGGGACATGAAGTCATATATAACAGAATTAATGCATGCAGTAACAGACAGATTCACCAGGTTTCAAGAATACTAATACATTTTCAGTTCTTTAATCTTTCTTAACAAACATACACGAAACCACAGGACCAGTTCTACACTGAAACCTAAGCTAGCTGGACCAGCTCTGTTTGCTCTGGGGTACGCTGGAAAATGCCATAACCCCATCTCGCTAAATGTGTGATGGTCAGTTGCCGGCTGCTATTTCTACTACCTGGGTGTAAACTCAGACGCTCAAGCTGTTATGGATTCGAAGGTGAGGCAAATGTTTCGTATTGCACCTTAAGCGTCTCTCTTCTGGATGCATGATTCCTACTACTTCAAGTGCTCAGCCGTATATGGCCACCGCTAGCCGTCAAGCTATCGTGGCTGCCTTTGTTCATTAGTTGCAAAACTTGTCTTGTTACATTAGCTAGGCAAGCTGGTAGGCTAGCACGGGCATATGCACTTACTAGTCTGTGTCCTGTTTTCCCGTAACCCAGTCAGCGTCCGCGCACCTCCAGAAGAGGCCACCAACGTGCCCAGATCACATACATATACACACTTATAAACGAAATTGACCGTGCATGACTCTCCGAGTTTTAAATATTTAATTGGGAAAAAGTCCCATGTAGCGACATAATTTTTTCCATTCTATTGTGTGTACATTGTAGATTTGTCACAAAGGTATGGAGTCATCTTGCGTGGCATAACAATTATCAGGATGCGTAATATGTATTGTTTACTAGGGTATGCGAAAATGCTTACTATGATTAAAACTATATACCAAGAAAATTTATCTAGCGTTCACACTAGATAACACTTGCCTTCTTTCAGGTTTCTCCAATAGCTAGCTTGGTTTATCTGCCTTAAGGTTCTTAATCCAACTGTTTTCGGATCTGCGGCTGGCACCAGAGCAGACTATTAGCCGAAAACTCTTCCCCCGTACCGATTGTTTCGAAGTATTGGCCTGCACAATAGGTAGCTATGGGACTGTTTATTTTGAGAAGGTCTTAGGTTGCTCTTGCTAAGACTCAGAAGTCGAAACTGCTAGCCATTTGAACAATATAATATGATCACTACCATCTCTGAACTTGCGCATTCGTTCTACATTTATCTTTAGTTCCTTCGACTGATCTAATAATTCCTGCTTCACCACCATCCATCACGAGCTACTCAGTTCATTGCCAGATTGGCTACTCTTGTTTGGTCTGAAGATGTTATGCCATTTTATAGCTACTTAGGTAGCTGGAATTATAACACCTCGATGACACTCTTATTTCATGAATGTCCCCAATGCGGTACCTGCTGTCAAGGGCGAACCTGGCGCACGAGCGTGCTACCTAGTCATCACTTATTAATTCTGGCCCTTCATGATAGTTCTGTACCCAAGGCTGACACAGACAACTATAGGATGCACCACCAATATTTCCCAGAATTCAAAGTCCTAAACCATCTGTCCTTCGTCACATCTCTAGCCTTCCTGACTTTGCCTTATGCTGCCTGTGTTTGGGTCGCTAGGATACTGTGACCAAGCAACACCACATACTAGTGACCTCTTGCACAGAGTGTTTTTCTGATCGGGCACTCGTAGTGCAGTAGACTAGTAGTCGAGAGGGAGGAATGTATGAAGACGCGTATATCTTATGATCCTTGCTTAGCATAGATTATTGCTTGTTGTATACTTTCTGGCTTTGATATCTAATGTCAGTATGCCCATGTTTCAGCGATACATCCCGGGCTTGCCTGCGTTATTGCAGTATGATAGCAGGCTAGAGATCACTGTAGTTACTTGCCCGTCCTTTCAAACCAACTTGCTTTGTAAGGCATAGCCAGTAGGCATGGCTGAATATATGGAACTAGCTACGACCCACTTTGTACAGAAGAAGACTCACTCGCACTTGTGGTTGCTGAACTACTTCGACTGGTATCGATAAGCAGCAATATCGAGAGTTAACACTCGTACATGAATCATCTGGAATGGTGGTTGCCTCAAATAGGTTGACGAGCTAGCGGATACCTACAATACTTCCAGTATCTTTTACGCTTGACAACTTCTTGGAGCCTAGCAGCGCTTGGAGACCAAGGTTACCACGGTAATTGTCTCTTTTCTGACTCTACTGCGTTATCCTTGGTAATGATATGCTTGACGATTGCACGTGTTCTTAGTATGCCAATGATGCTCAAAGTTGCCAGGCACTGTCTTATATGTTCATTTTGCCCACGGTGCTTTTGCGCCTGGTTGAATACGCAGTTACGTCCATTTCTTTAACACTCCAAGCTTACACACAAACATGGGAGAACGGCAAGAGCAGTACCACACCTGTTCTAGACTCCTATCATCTTTGGTTAAGAGTGCAGTTCAACTAAGGTGCTTTGTCATTTTCGGGATATCTCGTTCGGAAGTATGCATCAATCGTTCTTCTCACTGACAGCCACCCGACCACCTACCATAACATATACCTGTACCGCGCCCCAGCAGCATTCAGGGTTTCGATGTAGTCGGGACCTAGCGCTATGCTTGCCTCAAACTTGTTGGTGTCTTCGAGTATAGTAGAGCATCATACGCACTCGCGACAGTTGGGCACTGGTGAACAACATTGCTACTTCAAGAGACAGATATCAGAGTCAGTCAGCAGATTGATGAAAACTCATAAGAGGGTAAGGGTTCGCCCGCGAACATATTTTTGCATCCCCACTGACAACTGATTAATTCTGGGGACCTTTCAGCTACAACTATCATGTATCGACTTAACACTGCCTATTGTCAATGACAGCTGAAGTGATGACTCCATTGCGCGGTATTCCATCGTTCTATGACCTCTCTTCAAACATGGAGCTAGCCTCGTAATGATGTAAGTCCGTTATCAGGGACATAGGATCTTTACACATTTTTTACTAGGTCGAGGTCGAAAACAGTCTTAGAAGAACATATGAGCCAGGAGCCACAAGACGATGGATTTGCAATCGAAAGTACTCACTTTTGGGGCAATGAACAGTACAACCCTACTAGTTGGAATTCAGTAGCTAAGATTATTCATTGACGCCCCTATAGCCGAGTTTCGTTTCTCATTCGTGAGAGGGCCAGTTCAACACTCCTGACGGAGGATAGGTTTTTCTCCCGACTAACTCTCTGCATCTTTGTCTTCTTGACCTCAAGCTACACAGTGTGTTAACAACCAGTTGGATAAATCACCCGTCCCATAACTAGCAGGCTTTCCAAATGAGCACATACTTATGTTTTTTTCTCGTGCTAGTTTTGGGGACGTCTCAATATGCAAGAGTGAGATGCTGATCATTGATTAGCATGGGAATTCTTTAGGTCAAACATTGGACTCTGATTAACGGCAATTCTCAGCCGCGACTGGACTAATAACTACTGTCTTGTCTCCTATTACTACCTTCTTGCTGATATATCTAACTCTTTCTTCCAGACACAAGTCCAACCAACACCAATGGTTCGGAAACACTCCAGAAATCATGGCCATTAGCGCACCAACTGGTTTCTCACTCACCAGGCATGTAAAACCTTAACCCATGATCTCATTACCCCGCCAGTTATCAAAGTGTGCTACACTGGCGGACAAATAGGCCCTCTTCTGGTATGCGCAAAGGTATCACAACTTAACCAAGAAAATTAAGTCGCCTAAATAGACGGTCCTCGTATTAAACTCGCTATATTGCACATAGTGGTTTTCGAACCTGGGTCGATGACAGAACTGGGTCGTAGAAATAGGCCACTGGGTCACAGATGGCTTCTGCGTCAGCCACCACCGACTGGGGTGTTAAAAGTCCCGTCGTTCAGGTGATGCCCAGACTACCGACGACTAGTCCCTACATGAGCCCAACACCACACTGGGCCCATGGAAGTCGGCCAGCCAGCAGTTCGGCTGCAGCGATTGGGGGCTTGTGGGCGATGGGCTACCGCCCGCGTGCCTCCACCTGGCATTAGATGTAGTGATCTCATTGGCGGAACCATCCAGGAGTGGGGGCAGTGACCTGTGTGGTCGCAGGGACCTGCGTGGCCAGCGCTTGGTGCCTCTGCATAGGAGGCCGGACTGCTGACCGGTCGCTTCAGCACAGCACGTGTGGCTCCAATAAGTGCCAAGGCAGGTGGAGGGACAGCCATTGCTCTGCCCCAAGAATGTGACCGCTGACCGGGAGCCATTGCACAGCCTGCAACCCAGCCTTGGTACACAAAGTCCACCCGCCCTTGAGCCCCCCCAAACGCGAAGCCCTTTCCTGCAACCCCACATCTTTCACTCCCAGCCCCACCCAGTTTGTCCTGCACGACAGCACCTCAAGAGCCCTCGCCCTCCCCTCCCCCCCCCAACCCCTGCCCAGCCCTAAGCCCGTTCCCACACCTCCAAACACCTATTTCATTCCCAGTTCCCACTGGGTTGGTAGTACATACAACACCAATTATTTCTTCGCTGGAGATCGCACGCAAATCAGTTTGCTAACACGGCCGCTTAGCTGAACAAGAAAAGTTTCACACGCAGTACCGAGTGATCAACATGCTGCACACACAAGTCCTTGACCTCCGTGTCTTGTGCCAAAAGCACTTCGTTGAATGTCGGGGCAACTGTAAGAAACAAACAATTACACTAAGCGCCTACTGTCAGTGTCTGAATATCAGGAACGACGTATAGTACTACAACTGGATTTGATGCGATATTTCACAGTGAACTGTATACCAGCTTAGTAGGCAATATGCGCGCCCCAAACCCACCTAACCAGAGAGCGCCCATATAGATCCATTTTATGTGCTGAGAGCAGCAGTACCAAGACCAGCAAAATGTTGATGCTGATGCAAATGGCGTATATCCGGCTGCCAACTTTGCAAAGATTTCCATGTAGCGTGATGCCATAAGCACCTCCAGACCAATTGTATCACTGGCATTGAGATTCACGAACAGCTTGGTGTCCACAAACTTTTAACGAAGGGGAACCCGTTCATTGTGGAAAATTTCAACACAGGCGGGAAACAATCAAACACGGGGCTGACCAGGCCGATGGGATGCGCTGGCGTCGAACATACATCAAGAGGCTATTCATCTTGTGACATTATTGTTCTGGGCCAGACCAGCTCAACAGTGCACATTCAATCGTTCTTACCTTTCTTATCAATATCTGAGAACCCGTCAGGAGGTCATGACCACCAACAGTTATGACGGTCGGCTCAATCTGGCCTGCATAAGATGGGCCTTTGCCAAAAGGCAGGAACTGTCTGGGCTGCGTTCATCTCAAAAAGTGCAGAAAAACACATATACCTCCCAACATGCAAAACCACATTCTGAGTTGCTTCTGATCCTGTGGCTGGAAAAAGAGGCCGTACCACAGATGAGTTGAGCACACCTTCCAATCTCTATCAAAACACAAGGGCGACATGGAGGCTTTGTAAGATACTCGTGGATTGTCCCTTTTCGTGATTATGCGAAAACGCTTTGTCAGGTTTGTCCCTGAACAGGAAATTCAAGTCATCTTATAGACAGAATTCTATAATTAAAAATCACAGGCCGCTCGAGCTGAAAGGGTCTGATATTGATGAATCTCCTTTGCTGGAAGCAATGTACCGGAGTAATTGCAAAGAGCATCAACAGAGCCCTGCTACGTAGCTTTCACACATCTCACAAAGGCTTTTGACCTTGTCCGATAGACGTGGACTTATATGAGTTTTCCAGCAAAGACTTAGGGTGATCCTTCCAAGCTCTTAACGTGTTGAACTTACAATCCTTCCCATGAGCCACATGTTACAGTCAATTCCAGTGTTCCTTTCCAGCATCACCCGCATCTCGAAGGCAAACAGGTTCGTGAATTACATTGCCCCAGCATTGTTTAGGGATTTTCATGATCTGCAAAAAAGTTTACTGGCGTTCCTCAAACACAAGGCAGGCATATACTTGCACCACAAGATTGCTGATGGAAGGTTCATCTTATGCCAGTAATAACAGATCTAAAAACAACGTCAGGGGCCCCATCCAGATTTCTTCTTTGTGACGATGACTCGCAGTGCGCACCCCACAACAGTAGCCACTCTTAACAACCCATCAGACTGTATTTCCAACCAGGTCTCAAGACTTCGACTTTACTATCTAGCAACTAGCCACCAACCCTAACTTCCAAGAGTTCAGGAGCCACACCCATCAGCATTACCAATTACCCTTATTGAACACTTAGACGTGCGTGATCAACAAGTTTTTTCCACATTTACTGGTGTCCACTACCTTGCCAGTCACAACTATCGTGAAAACAGACTCCATCCCTCTGACTGGAAAAAGAGCCAACGCCACCAAATGTCTAGACTCAATAGCGGCTCTGGCAATAAACAACTCACAATTCCTGCAGAATAGTGAAAAACAACACAGATCTAGTGGCCAACGTGTTTATTCAGACACTTTTGTTATGGGGACAAAGAAAGGGGTTGACCTTTATATATTCATCACAGGGAAGGGATTCACGCTCCTGTGGTTCGTCGAAATCCTTCGCGAATCCCCTAGGGAGGAACTAGGTCAAGCCTCGAAAGTGCTTTCAAATGGCCCGGCACCCACCAACACTTGGCAAAACACTCTTCATCTGACACGTAGCGACTGCCTCGTAGGCTGCGTTGTCGTGCTGGCTGACATATGGTGCTCCATAGGACTAACCCTTATGTGGTAATTGATTTCTGGAAAGCCAAACAAGGACCAAAGGACGACCATATCTGCTTTCAGAGGATGTGTGCATTCGGACCCTTCAAAGATAATTGAGCTGGATGTGGGAACATTGGGAAGATCACCTCAAGCTGCGCCTTTTGTTGAACAAGGAGGCTTAAATTACCGTTCTTCCAGATCGAGGTTAATGAGGTGGAAAGTCTGTCCTGCTGTGATGAGCAGGCGCCAAAGACAGTATGGCGAGCTTAGTAGACCCGTCCGTATGCTCAGTATGACACAATCCTAAAGATACACTTTAAATATCTAAGATATGCGAGCATTGCATGATAAGCATGCTCGCCTGTCTTTCGAGATAGGAGACCGTGACCAGGCTCCCTCCTAGTACCCGATCCTCTTCTACAGGCTTGTGGTCATTGTCTACATCTATTCAGAAACTTCTATCAATAGACTAAAAATTTAACTTATGTAGTCTCTGTATTTAGGGGCAACATGTTACCCAGTCGTCTTACTAATAGCATTATTACCTGTCGGTATATTAACTGTATCTTCCATGCTTCCTCGCTACTAGTGCTATATTGTGAGAGAGCTAACCGGCGCAACGCTATGCGGATACTTTGCCCTGAGAGCAATTTCAAAGCCAAAATTACTTCTCGTCGTGTATTTTGAAGCTTCCACGCCTGGCTCAAGAGAAGACCCACCTTCACGCCGACGCATATCTTTTCTTCTTGCTGGCAAATCTAGTCATATATTAAAAGGTAGTGTTTCAAACACCTTTGGAACTAGTGACCTTACTGTCAGCTTTTTCTTCTCTTGCTAAGTGAGCAGATTTCTCTCATTAATCTGGAGACGTATGTTAAGCTCTTGTTTCCAGGCTGCAGTTCTTGAATGTGACAACTTCCAGTTATTCCGACATCATATGTTCATTTACCTTTTGAGGTACACTTTCACTTGCCCTCTCCTTTGGAACTGCATGCTTGGGCGTCCTTTGGGTCTTTTATCCCGACAATGGCCATCTCACCAATAGGAGCGGTGTCTTATGGAGAATGCACATCATCACTCTCATACACATTACGCAAGTCCAGCTGACGGGCCATCTATGTTAAGAAGTGTTTGATCAGGTTTGGGTTTGATTTATTTGCTGGCCATCTTTAGGAGCACTACGTTCTTTTTGGTGGACTCTGTCCATCTAGGTATTCAGGGATTCGCTACGCAATGAAAGCTTGTTGAACCTTTTTCTGATTTGAATATTAAGGTCCCTGTTTGCTCCCATACCAAAAGTGTTGCTATAACACGTCCACAGATCTTGTGTTCTGTAGTTGTGTTTTGGCCCGACTATCTTATTGAGCCTTAGACATATGATCTTCTGTATAAGGTGATTCCTCTTATCCCTGTCCAGCATGTGATTTGTTTCACATGCGAAGGATTGAATGCAACTATTGGCGACCCCCAGGGTTATGTGACTGGTATCCAACTTCGTTCAAGTATTCTGATGGAGTTGCTTTCCCCCATGCACTCACATTTGAATGTTAGTTGTCTTTTTTAGTTATTAAAGGTCGAGTTGGTACTTGGGGACGCGTCGTGATGGGTTGGTATGAGATGGCTTCTTGTGTGTGTGTGCACTGCTGGCTCGTTTCAGCATAAGGTATTGGATTGAGGGGGCCTTCTGTTTTTGGTTTTAGAATTCTGGCCTTTGCAATTGAACAGATTCCATCAATCTTGTTTTAGCGTAGATTCCGATCTGTTTGATGAATCCAAAACTTGTTTTCAAGTATCAGAATAGATCCCAACTATGGACTTGGGGCAGTACACAACCTTCTTAACTTGCTGTGATTCTGGGAAAATGCCCTTCAGGAATGTGGCTTGTAATGTTTCCATGAGTGGGATTGATCAACTTAGAGTTGGGGGCATCAATCTTTTTAGACACGAATAGTCCACTTTTATGACAAAGGTTCAAATCTTTGTGGATTTTGTGAAGGTTCGTGAGGGTGTTTCTTTTGTCTCTGGCATTCTTTCTTGTGTTGTTTGCAGGGATCATGTCAATAGCAAGTACCTTTCGCTTAAGGTGCGGCTGTGGATTTATCATAGGATTTCTGTTTCTACTCAAGGATCTGATTTGTTTCAGGGCTAACCTGGACATATGCTTTTTACTCATATATTAGAAGGGAGCCCTGGTGTTGTACGTCGGCTCCCCTGTCGGCCCTTGTTTTTTAGTAGGATGGTAATGTTGTGTCTCTTCATTTCTTCGATAGGTACTTTGCTTCTTTTCTCCAAGAGAGCAAGGCAGGTATTCATGAAGGTTGCGACTGCGTGTTTTCTATGGGCACTATTGACTCTGACGTATGCAGGTATTTTTCAGGGATCTTTGGGCCAGGCATGCCCTTTAACTTGTTGAGTCATTGTCCGAGCTGGGGTTTATAAACTAGGTAAACTTTGGATGGCATTGTTGGTGGTGGGGTCAACAATATTTTCACAAGAGTTAAGCTCTTGTGTGTTCTACCCGCCATCATCTGCTTGTTTTGCAGTGTTTGATTGGTTTCCCCTGTCTGTTGATTCATGGGGACTGGTCTCTTAATTTGCACCAGGGCTTTTTTTTTTTCCTCTTGTTTCATGTGCTTGGGCTTATCGCTGGCTTACTGGGTTTGTAAGTGAGCAAACGTAATTGGCACCCGCTATACGTTGTCGGCTGCTGTCTTCTTTGGGTCTTCTCTGAGCTTTGCTCCTCACACCCAATTAAAGATTTTTATTTGGGCCTCTCATCTTTGAGTTTGGTTTGGGCTGCGCATTGGCTTATGGCTGTTTATCAGTTCACTGATATGCAATCATTACCAGTTTAGTCTTCGCTTCCGTTCCTTTGCCAGACCGTGAGAGGCTGCGTTGTAGATTGCTTTCGTTGTCCACTTCAATGCTCTTTTGCACTCACTGGAGTCAAGGCCTTTTGTGCGCAGTCGTCTATTACTGTAGACTTTTTCTATTTTCGCATAAAGAGAGGGCTGGTTTTCACCCTTATATTATAACGGCATCTCCCAGCTATGACAAGAAACAATATTGCTATAAGAATAAGGTCTAAACACCCAATAGCGCACTTATAGGGCTCGATAAAGGGTAAAATAATATGGGGTGGATAGGGAAACGGATACGCCATCTAGAGGCGCAGGGTGAGCCTGCGGGGGGTTACGGAAGGTTTTCGGAAAAAGAGAAACGGGTTTCTCGGGCTCTAGGGAAAAAGGGTAAGAGGGAACATAATGCAGGGCCTGGCAAAACAAACCAGGTAGGGAGCCTGGGAATATGAAAAGGAGTTCTCTGGAGGTTAACGGACTATAGAGGGCTACCCGTTAATGCCGCAGTAGTGGCGGCTCAGGTGGACGTTTTGGGATTGGGGGTACGCTTGGGCGAGTGGGAGTTTGCTGCGTCTTGGATACTAACCCGCGTTAACACGCGGGCAATTCTGGGGTGCGAGGGAGGGGCTTAACTATGTCATGGCAACCTAGCGGGACTAAGACTGTGTTTCTGAGACGCCACCGCAGCAGACTCCGCTACCTAGCGGCACGCCACTCGGGGTCACGGCAGCCTTCACCCAAACAGGGCACGGCTATCCCCCCAGCTCCTAAGGATGGTCCCTTTGGCCTAATGATTAACGCGGCTGTTCGGAGTACACCGGGCCGCGCGCACAGGGCAGGCCCCATTTGGCCCCACTCCCTAGCGCGGAATGACTGGTCTGCCAATTCCCTGGTTATGCCAAGTTATTGGGACTGGTTGAAAGTCTAAGGGGACAGTCTGCGTCTTGAGACGGCCCAGATCCGAAGACGGGAGATTTACATGATTCTGCTAAAACTGCTCAGTCTCACTTTCTCGGCTTCTTGCAGCTGTGTCTGAGTCAGACTGTAGATGCACGCTGATACCCGATAGGGCCCTACTTGTATAATGCCCTCCTCTAGTGTAGCACTCCTTTCTACAGCTGTCTCCACTTTACATTCTGAGGATGCTCGCGTAGTACTGCCGGAGTTCCTACATTTCTGATTATTCTGGGATAATCACCACTCAGTTGCGTTGTTTGTCTACATCCTATGAAAATATTTATTCACTCAGAAACCGCTAGGGTTCGACTCTAGTCTTATCATGGGACCGGAGCTCCATAAATGGTTTCGTTTAGGCTCTGTAAGATGCTTATCCATCGCTCGTCAAACATCATTTCTCACTGCTGTGTTAGGAATGCTGGACTTTGGCTGTCTCTAGATATGTCCAGCGACTATTTCTTGGTTATTGTCTCTTTACTTGGTCTCATTTTGCTCTTATCTCCCATATAGCCTGTGCAGGTGTTGTCTCGTCTAGGGCGAAAGATGCTAGGAAGAGTCTATCCTAGGGTGGCAGTTAGGTAATGCTCTTCGTACGCGTGCTGCACCTCAGTCTTTATTATTGTCTGCGCAGGCATGAAGCTATCAGCATGAGATGAATTTAAGGTAAGATTGAGAGGTTAAGGGGTTAAAGTATAACATTGAAATAGTGAACTCCTATAGTGTGTATATTATCTCATTTTGTGTAAAAGCAGAGTCAGTTGGTTCTCCTTATATTATACGAGATTTCCTGTTTTTGATTTGTTCATGATAGTGCGTGGTTGAAATCGATGCTGGCCCTTTTGAGCTTCGTGCTTGGTGGAATGATTGTGTCTTCGGTGGTGTAGCGGCATGGCGTTCTTACACTCCTGTAGACACACCGAGGATGCGGGTCAGAGGTGCTCGGATCACGATCGCAGGAACTCGGTGCTTCCAACGAAGCTCATATTCGGTCCCCCATACTCGTGCGCTTTTCCTATGTTACTTAGGGTCAGCGGTCAGTGATGTGCTGCCATGCACTGCGTACGCCCAAGCACCTGTTTGCTCACGCTTCCTATCTGTTGGACTACTGACGCTTCCACTGCATTGAGATTTGCCCAGACTAGACCACCACAGCCGCCCTTGGCCTGGGAAGGCGAACACGAATGTCCATTATTTGTGCCTGTTTTGGAAGCCTGTGATTGTTTCCGGGAGCTGAGCTGTTAATATAGCCACCTTGGTGTGCTCATGCACTACCTAACTTACCATGCCAATTCGGCCTCAGCCAATCGGATCTCACTTACTCCTGTAGACCCCAACCCGCATGCCAGACCCGGTCCACCTCGCACCGTTGAACTTCGTCAGTGGTTTTATGGCCTCACTCAGGCCATATCCCCAGCGCTCAGCGCCTACTCCGGTGATCTGCCCACAGTTCGGCAATGGGTGTCTCCAAGACCTGAATCTCCTCCACCGCAGCCATCGCGTGTGTCTGTGTTAAGTGCGTTACCAGCTGCGATTCGTCTCTTCAATCTCCCTTGATCGTGAATCGCCTGCTCATGCCTCTCCACCCCGGAGAGTAGTCCGTGAGCTCTTTACTTCTTCTGGACTCCGCAACCCAATCTTTAAATCGTAAGTCTATTGATGTGGCCTAATTTAGCATTTCCTCCAGATGTGGCTTCTTCTGCCATTAACGTTCTGCTCTCTCTCCCCTGCCTAGAGAATTATTAGAACCTGTCCGGTAGGGACTACTGTATTCTACACTCTTGCTGTACTGTTTCCCAGCTCTGTTCTATGCTGTGTGTTCTCGTGCCGGTATGGATCTTTGTCTATTGACACTAGGTTGGTTTTTCACTTTTCTGAATTTCATTCGGAGATCCTTACACTTCTGAGCTCTTGCCTTTTCAGTTGTCATTCACTCGGGATGACTCGTTCGTACGCTCTAGTATAAGATTTGAAAGCTATTAAAAGCTCTTCATGTTTGTTCTTGTGTGTTGAATGAGGCTCCTCAGATATGCCAGTTGGTCCAGTGGCGTGCAACTGTTCCCGCACCCTATATCTCTTTTAGACTTGGAAGTTTTCCTTCTTTGTGGGTCTTAGGTTTGCATTGGACCTTTTTTTGCCCTTATAGTGAGCTTGCGCATTTGGTTCACTCATGCCCTCTGATATTTCTTGAGCAAGTTAGTTAGATGATATGCACCTGGTCTTAATAATCAACCCTCAAGGTTAGACTTGAACGTGCGACGACATAGTGCTTCGGTCTGGTTAGGGGTCACTGACCGGCTCCTGTGAAGTGCTTGCTTGGCCGGACTCGTCTCACGATTGTGTCAGCCTGGGTATCGCTGAGGTGCGGCTCGTTCGCCGCGTCGCGTCTCGATTCTGGGATCTGTCCTTTGCTCTAATATCTCTCTAAGTGCTCTGCTGACCACTGCCGCTTCTGATGTGTTGGGTATTGACCCTCAGCACGTTTAGCAGCTGCAAATGGGTGGAGTACATGTGGGAAAAGCTACTAATTGGAGAGGGTTAGATAGCGCTGTCAGCACCGTCTTATCGCAAATTGACGTCTGCGCAAAATACGCTGTATTTGAGTTGGGTGCCTTGAGAGTATATAGTGCAGAATGTGCCTTAGGAGACGGAGTATTTTATCTCCACTGGTGTTAGCAAAAGTTGGTGGGCACATCGGCAATGATGGAAGGTGCCTATGGACTATGTGCTCATGCTCAGCGAACCCATCTCCGCAGCGTTTCCTGCCGACCAGGATAAAACTTCCAACAGTTGTCAGAAATTGGATTAAGCAGAGGAAGAAACCCATAACGTTTGGTACCCAAAATTTTGCTTGCAGGAGGTTGCGAACGATATTGAGATTGTTAGGGACCTAGCTGTCTTTGGGGCTTCACTTCAGATTTCTTGGTTTCTGAGTTACTCTCTCAAGCTTACATTCTCATCTATTTCACCACCAAGGAAGTGGGCTTTTCGGTCATGCGGGTCTGCTAGCCTTAGCTTAATGCCTTTTCCGGAGTACCACAGCCGTGCGAGTTTTGAGCTGCATAACGGCTAGTATTTACTGCTCTGCTCTCATCTGCAGTAACATGGCTAGGACTATGATTCTCGACTCAAAACTGACATCTAATTTCAAATTAAACAACCAAACATATCATTCCCTAGAAGTAAATTAACCCATTTCCTTCCCTCCACCTCTACTCTATACTCTGCACTCTTTGCCCTGGAAGACTTCAACTCTGCGGCCTGTGGTGTCGTGCTACTGAGTTCTCCGTGGCTGGCCCAAACACAGCGAGGAAAGCAGCAAAGAAGGAAGCACGTGGGCTCTCTCTCTTGGACAATATGTAGTGCGCTCTTTGTCTGTGTCCCTGATCAAACAAAATAGAAGGCCAGACATCGGGACAGGACTCTCTCGTTACCAATTCGTGAAGGCGAAAGTACAAAACTCCCCAGATGTAATATCATATATAAAGACTAGGTTGCAGCCAACCTCCATACCTCTCCCATGACAATCATCGCGGAATATTATTGGTGGGTTGAGAGGGATTTACATGTCTTGAGGGAACTGATAGTGAGTGCCGCTTATTTTTAGGTGTGGCCCATTATATCTGGTCAAGGAGGACTTTTCCATGATACGGTCTCGACAGAAACCACCACTCTTCTACCATGACCCCCCAGTCCCCAGCAAACCTTACTGCAGCCCAATCTGTTCCCACCAATGGAAGGAAGTTTCGTGAGGCAACTTCTGCTATTCCTTGTGACAGCAAAGATTCTGGGTGCACCCCACTATCCTCCCTCTTCCGCTCCCTACCTAAGAACCCGTTTGTGCTGCGCTTGAAACACTTAGACAGAAAACGAGGCCCTTGGGTTGCGGACCCCTTGCGAAGAAGGTTAGATCGTTCTTCTGTGGTATACTGGCCCCTAGAGTGAATTTTGTTCGCTCTTAGTCATCGTGATTTGATCATGACTTAAGTCCCTCTCCACTTCCTTAACTCTACCATGTGACCCTTTACCCGAAGCCTGTTCTACTTATGCTTCACCTTACCCCTCGGTGCATCACGTGTTCGGAATATTTTCTTATTCTTCATCCTGACAACTCAATCGAGTTCTTGCATTGGCGACGTCTTCTCTCGATGTCTGCTTAACCGTGTGGTTTTTCCAAACATAGAGGACTTCTATCCCTCGCGGACGCGCTGAGCGACAGCTAGCGCGGACGGTTTTTCATTTTTCATATTTGCCCGCGTAAAACCTGTCTCTCCACTTGCGACCTCTCATCCTAGTTTAGCTTCCATGTTGGCTATGTGCTCCTGGCTCTGGAGAAAGGTAGCCGGGAGCTGCTGAGCGTCTCTACGCGAGAAAGAACCGGAACTGGGTGGGACCTCTCACTTCAAGTAGTACAATGCGCAGGTTAGCAAAAACATCAGTCACGCGCACACATTGCCGCGGGACCCAGCAAGAAGACCGTGGGCATCTGTGCACTGTAGGTTGTCCTTCCGACGCAGGGACGTCAAGGCTACGTCAACGGGAAACGTTTCCTAACGTGTTGGCGATTTTGTGCCCCCCAGGCGGTCTAGTTGGTGACCACTGCCCTACACTCAAGAGATCGGACTTCTCACGACCCCAGAAGGGCCGCAACACAGCTTAGGTTCAGCTTTCCGGTTAGTTTCTTCTAGTAGTAGAAAACTGGCCTGGTGGTATTAGTTTGTTAGAAATTAAAGGATACCATATGCACACACAACCGTATGGGACCTGGGACTTACTAGTAATCTATCACCAGCATAGCTTTCCTTATATGCTATAATAACTATATGTATTCTGCTCCCTTCCGCAAAACAAGTTCCCTCAGTCCAAAGGCTAGGCCCATTTATCTGTTCTAGTAGTTGAATTCGGAACGATGCTCGTCCCGGCCCAAGATATATATTGTCGTGGAATAAAAACGAATCTCACTGTTCTGGATTCATGGACTTCGATGATTCATATTTTTATTTGCTTGCCTGAGGTTAGCCCGGCAACATGTTGAATTGCTAATGGCTATACAACGCGTGGAATAAATCGGCGGGCCCCTTCCGCCCGACGAACGTGGCGACGTAAGGAGGACAAACATGGTTTCATCTGCACGAGGATCAACGGCGTGATTATCCGGGATTAGTAACTCCAACTCATGGGCTGTTTTCTTATGTTTTTTGTTATTTTCTTTACTACTTCCCAATTTTATGTTTGTTTGGGCTCCAACCCGAACTCATATTTCGGGACATTATAGGGATTATGTAGACGGAACTGTTATTCCCACGTACTGGTGGCCTGCCATTTCCTCCCTTATCTTTGAGCCAACGTTTACGGCAAGGCCCTGACCCTTTGCTAGCTGAGCAATGCCAACATTCAAAATTGATTCACTGAAACTTTGCTAACCCTTTACAAGTAAGAGCAGATGGCCATATAGCCGTCCGCAGGTTTCTGTGTGTGCTCGGTACCTAAAGATGCCACATCACGCCACCAGTGGGGATCAAACCTGTGGGTTCTATTGCAAACGGTGCCATCACTTTCTCGCTATTCCTAATGTGCAACAAAAAGAAAATTTCTGACCTGTTTTTCTCTCTGGAGCCGACATTTTGGGCAGGGGCTGGCAAGCGAGGCTCTTTGCCACCCCCGAGCGGCCATCAACAAAACCCAACAGAGCACAGCCTACCATCACCGACCGCATGGCAGGCCTCCCACACCGTGGCCTAGCCTTTCTTCTTCTTGGTGGCAATTCTGCTTGAAGGTCGTTCACCCTCGAGAGGCACGGCCCGGAACCGCCGGGTGCGAATACCTTGCGCCCCTTCCCTTGGGCCCCCGCAAAACGACTGACGTGCTGCAGTGGGTGCCGGAGGCGGCTGTTGGAGATGCCCGTGGTGTTGCACCTGTGGCTTTGCCAGAATCATCTTTTCTCTCTCCCAGTATAATAGTCCATATCCTAACCTCAATAAATAAAAACTCTCCGAAAATGGACCTAGCGAAGTTTTTTGTTTGTCTTCTCGTTATATATCGATGGTGCATGAAGATGTTGTGTCATATGTGCCTATATCAGTTAGCCTAAATGACTCGGGTAAAGGCAGGATTTAGAATGGCAGCTAAATACCACGGGGGGCGGCAAAGTTACATAATTGAGAAGCCCCACACCTCGGAAGCAGACCAACTATCCGTGTGGTCACTGTCGAAAAGAGACATGGCCCTTCCCGACGACCTCTTATTGGGTTCCCAGATATTTGGTTTGAATATCCGGGGCTGCTAGGGTGTCCCGAACCACAACATTTTTTATCCGTTCTCCTTATTTTTTAACTAATTAGCATCTCTGTTTTACTCATCAATGGCGGGCAGCAATCCCCCCAAAAGTCAACAAGGAATTTATTTGCCGAGATACTATAGTAAAAAGTGGTAATCTGGGTACGTGTTAGTCTGGCGTCTGATAATGTTGTTACGCATGATTAATTTTTTTCAATTTCAAGGTGGGTTTTGCGCATTGAGTAGAAATGGTTTTTTTCCTCGGGAAATCTGATATTTTGATAGAGTTATAAATATTTCTAACCTTTTATATCATATACGGACTAATAACTTAAAACAAAAAATCCCTTATAATCATTCAATTTTGACGACTGCTTTCAAAATGCATAATACATAGATTTTTCTGTCAGAAATTAATGGTCGAGAGCTGAAAATAAAATATAAATTTTGTGACGTGACATCTCGAATTAACTAAAATGCACACAATTACTCATCTCATGTTAACTTAGCATCAAAATATGATTGAGCTCGCTCTCTCAAAAGGCATGGCTTGTTTCAAGACAAATGGGACAAAGATAATGGAAGATTCCTGATGACTTATTCTGTATTACCCTTATTTACTGATGTATTTTTGTGTACCTTTCACTAAAATGTTGACACTTCAACTTGGCCTATTTTTATCATAAATTTTCCAAATCAATATGTTTAAAAATATGGAATTTACTGCGTGTGACCATTGAATTTATTTTTCCCGCTGACGTGATATCTCGAATGGATTTTTAACAGGAACAGAATAGCATGACCAAGGCTCTTCCATACTCAACCTAATTGCTAACATCCATAAATAATAATAAAAGGAGAATTGGTATTTCCAGGTTCTTTAGTTTATATCTAATTCCTTGGGTCATGACTTTCTTTAATTTTATTCTGAAGCACAAAGCACTAGAAGTGTAGTTAGCTGGTTTTAACAGATGCTTAGATAGTAGCAAATCATCTGTATTTTGCAGGAAAATAAATGGGATGTATCTGCAGAGGTTAATTATATTAATTCCCACATTATAGAATATTGTTGAAATCTGTGGGGACGAAGGTGCTACTGAAGAACACTGCTCTCTTTAAAATTGCCCATTTTCTGTGTCACAGTGTCATAAAAGTAGGCCGCGTGACGGGACGGACCTTGCCACTAAATCCACGTATCCCATTATCTTGACCAGGGAACCAGAAGCCCAGATGCTCCAAAGGAAGATTCAAGAACCTTAAATAGGCATGATATTTAAGGTATCCCTACATCTCAGTCAATGTCTTATCTATAATTAATCATAATAACTCTGGATATTTTGTTTACATACCCTATGTTCTTGTTTCATTTTGCTCTTATCGGGATTTATGGGATTCACAGTTTGTTACTCTCCCTGGCCTCCGTCGGGCACGTGGAGTTCCACAATCTAATCGTGTGTCTTCTTCATACCATGTGCACATGCATGGAAAAAACGCATCTCAACGAAGTACGCTTCGCAACGCTAATGATTCCGCAATGTCCCATCATCTTATATATCTTTTATAGCAGAAGAAGATTGTAATGACCGTGGATCTTTGCTTTGAATGGGGGTGTTTTCGCGTACAGCCTTATCTTGTTGATTCCAGTTGTTGGCGAGTGGTATCTTTCTTCTCTAGAGACAATACCGATAACTTGTCATTTGCTTTTCTGGTGGGAGTAGTCCCTAGACTAAATGAGTAGTATCCCCATAGCCGTTTCTTGCATGTTATTGTATATCAGGGCTGAGGAATGAGGCAGGGAACTAATTCACTTTGTAGACCACGCTCTGCGAGTCTCTGCTGAGCCCAAACAACACTGTGCTCAGGATTCATTCCATGTCCTGCTATCCATATCTTGGTGAGACGATGTGCAAGCCAGCAGAGCTCTCGAAGGAGCTAAACGTGCGAGTGTTGGACATTGTTTCCTAGGAAAGAATGATGAGCGGCTGGGAACCGAGAAAACTGGATGTCAACTTCAGGATCTGCTGTGGTAATGTGTGGTTTGCTCCTTTATATGGGACAAAGTTGTTAAAATGGACTGTACGGTTCAGGACCAACTGCCACCTTGTTACTGCTCCCTGCTATGGGTCCATCCACGAGACACCAATTAGGCTCAGGCTTGGCGCACTGCTCCGAAGAACCATATGGCCGTTTCTTAAGAGGAGACTGCATCTCTCTCCCGGTGTGGGGAGGGTATTTTGGGATACGCTGGGTTCGGGAGACTTGGAAGTTTTGTGGCACAGTAAGACAAGATGCGGTGGCGCTAACAGACCAGCGGTGTCGAGACTCTCGTCCTCACAGAGCACTCAGAGAGTGGTCTGCTATATTTGGTAATTTACCACACAGTCATTTCTAGTGCGGAAGGATTGTTTTGTGGTCAAAGGTAAGAAGGCGGTACAAGAGAAATATTATTAAAAATAAATAACGAATCTATGAGCCATATGCTAATAAGCTTACCAGTGTCCCCCCCAACTGCGAGCGTGGGCTTCTAGACAGAGGAGTCTCCTGTCAATCTCAAACAGGAATTTTCTTGCTCGAGTGTTTTCAAGTATCTCACATCCTCAGCTCAGGAAGGGAAGAAACTGCCATGACTCTTGTGAGTGACTCATATCCACTTTAGCTCTTTGAACAGAGGACTCCTTGAAATGTTAGACTCAGCAGACAATAGTGTGGCGGTGCTGCCTCAAAAATGCAGACTCTCAAATGAGGGATGTCGTGAGTGCGGTGCGACATTCTGCTTCCTCTTTTCCCAAGAGTTGTTCCGTTGAAAATCCATCGTTCAGGTACCTTGTGAGAGGGTGGTGTGTGAAGTTTTCTAATAGTCGTCAGAGATTGCGACTAATCAGAACTTCCTCCTAAATGCTCCATAATCTATCTGCAGGACTGGGGTCATACACAATGTTGTTTGGGCTCAAGCCTGCAGGTGGTCTAAAAGTGAAAGTCCTGCTCTCCTCAGCTGGATATCTACATGCAGAAAGGCTATGGGGATCTATCCATTTAGTCTAAACACTCCAGTGCATGCAGTATCATGTCTCTAGAGAAGAAGAAATGCACAATAACCAGAACAGCTGAACGGAAAACACCCATTCAGTCAGGTCATTCTTTCTTTCTTTCTATAAAGATATATAAGATGATGGGGGTGATTTGGTGCAGTAGTGTTGAGATGGTTTTCCATGCATGTGCAGATGGTATGAAGAAGACACACGATTAGATTGTGGAACTCCTTGCCACAGGGATACACTGTGACCATAAATGTAGCAAAATTTAAAAAGAAATAGGGTATGAAAAAATATCCAGAGTTATTATGATTAATTATGATAACATTACTGAAAGGGATATTAAATATCATGTCTATTGTAAGGTTCTTGAATCTTCCTTTGAGCATCTGTTTCTGGTCCCTGTCAGAAATGGGATAGTGGATTTAGATGGCAGGTCTGTCCCAGCATGGCTACTTTTATGACTCTGTGACACAGAAAATGGCATTACAAGAGAGCAGTGTTCTTCAGTAGCATCCTTGCCCCACAGATTTCAACAATATTTTATGTGCATTAATATATTAACCTCTGCAATACATCTGCCCATTTATTTTCCTCAAATTACAGATGATTATTACTATCAAGCATCTGTTAAACACTAACTAACTTCTAGTCTTTGTGCTTCAGATAAAATTAAAGAAAGTCCATGACCCAAAGGAATTAGATATAACAAATAAAGAACCTGGAAATACCACTTCTTCTTTTATTATTATTTATTTTATGTTACAATTAGGTGAGATTAAGGCCTTGTCATGCTTTGTTCTGTACAAATATTAGAGATAGTCAGAAAAATAAATTCATCACCCAGTAAATTCCATATTTTAACATTTGTTTTAAATGAAAAAAATAGGCCAGAAAGTTGAAGTGTCAACATTTTTGTGAAAGGAAAAATCATAAAATATTTAAATGCAGAAATATCTAAGGATTTCATTTTGTCCATTTTTCTTGAAACAAGCCAGCCTTTTGAAGTGTCAATTTCATTCTCAATCAATATTTTGATCTAAGTTACATTGAGATGAGTAATTTTGTCATTTTAAATTGAAATGTCAACTCAATTTTTTTTATTTCAGCTTGACATTTTGACAGAAAATCTATGATTTCATTTTAAGAGGTCAAATTGAAATGAAATTTTTGTTTAGATTTTCCGTATGAAAAATTGAAATATTTTACTTCAAAATTCAGATTTTCCAGGAAAAAAACCATTCTATCATGGCAAAACCACACTTTGAAAATTGAAAAAAAAATCATGGTAAAAATATTGACCAGAACTAACAAACTTAAAAGTATCCATGATTGCTGCCATGAAGAATTGAGAGTACAACAGAGTGATGCTTAGTAAGCAGGTTGCAAAAGTTTTGAATTTGGATAACAAAGACGGATAAGGTTTTATTCACGTAAATACTCCCATTGCTCAACTAGCTCTATTTATTTTGTATGAAGAATCTGAAAGAAGAAATTCTCCCTGTGAAAATGGGAGCAGAGGGTGGTGTCTTTCGTAAACGGGGCAGACAGTGCATGCCATCAGTACTAGGATGGGATGGGAAGAGTGATGGAAGTGGGCACATATATGGAATTGTGGCTGAATATATTAGACAGGGAATGAAGAGATCAGGATTCCATATCTTGTTCTCCACAGACTTTCTGGCTGACCTTGGGCATGAGGATGGGACTAAGTTATTCCCATTCAATAGGAGTTGGGCACCTGACTCCCCTAGACTCATATGAATAGCTCAACCTATTGGTTGACTCTTCATTTACCCCAGACAGTATCCGAATAAGCCAAACATTGGCAATGGATGAATTCAAAGTCATATCTTTGTTCACTGAGATGAAATCCTCAGCTGGCAGGTATTGGAGTAGCCCAGTTTATTTCAGTGGAGCTATGCTGCTTTTCACCAGCTGTGATTCTGCATCTAAAGGTGAATTTCACTTGGGTGCAGAGTAGCTGCACCACATCCTACTACGTTTATGATGTCAGTGGACACTCAGCAATACACAGGGCTTTCCAACTTGACAATGAGTGAAATTTGAGGAAAACAAAATCACTTTAGAATATGAACACTATGGTTAGAGCCACATTTGATGTAAATCCATGTACCTACATTGACTTAACAGCAACATGTCAATTTACACCAAGGAGTAGGTTCGCAAAAGGACATAGGAGATGTGATGCTGAGAATTGCAGAGCCTAACTTTGAAGTGCCTGGAAAATCAAAGAGATTCACAAAACCAGATTTTGGCACCCTGCTTCCCTCCACAATGGAAGAGGAGAGATTTATAGAATTGGCCAGAATCTCAGCTGGCATAAATTGGCCATAGATCCCCTGCAGTCAGTGGGCCAGATTAAGAAATATGGAGATAGAGGAAAGGAAGAAATGTGTGACTGATTCTACAGCCCAGTGCTCAAAGCACACACTCTGGATTTAGGAGACCCAAGATCCAGTCCCTGTGTTCCAGTGACTCTTGTACAACTGGGAATCTGGCTCGCTGACATCAATTGAGCCACACTCATTTAGACCAACTGAGGTTTTGTCCCAAAGTGTCCGTCAGTTACCTGAGCTGAGAATTTCCCAAACACCAGTTATCCACAGTTCTATGCTCTCTGATGTAAAAATATGTAATTTAATTTATTTAAGATCATCAATGTTACCTGATAAACTTTAATTTTCCCAATGTTTTCCTTACAGCTGTTTTCACCTCCTTGTTTTTCAGACTGTAGATGATGGGGTTTAACATGGTGGTCAAGACCCTGTACTGGATGGAGAATATTTCATCCAGCACCATAGAAGAGACAGAGATGGGTTTTGTGTACTGGAGAAAACCTGTCAGGTACAACAAGCCAACCACAATCAGGTGGGAGCTGCAGGTGGAGAAGGTTTTATGACTGCCCTCTGCAGAGAGTATCCTCAGGATGGTGGAGATGATGTAAATGTAGGAGATCAGCGTTAGGAGAAAGGAGATTGAGCCAAATATCACAACAGATGTAAGAAGTACCACTTGATTGGTGAGGGTCTCAGTACAGACCAGTTGTAACAGAGGAGGGAGCTCACAGCTGAAATGATGGATTTGATGGGAGCCACAGAAATGCAACTTCAGAGTAAAAATAGTGTTAGGAAGGGCATAAATGAAGCCTGTGGTTCACGCCCCACTCACCACCTGAACACAGATCCCTTTCCTCATTTTCTCCATGTAACGCAATGGGTCACAGATGGCAGCGTAGCGGTCATAAGCCATGGCTGAGAGAATGGAACTTTCAGCTGCATCTGAGAGGAGGATGAAGAACATCTGAGCAATGCAGCCATTGACAGAAATAGTTTTGTGCCCTGCTAGGAAGTTCCTCAGCGTGTTAAGGCACCGTGACCGAGGAATAGCAGATATCCACAAAGGATAAATGCAAGAGGAAGAAGTACATAGGGGTGTGAAGGTGAGAATCAGCTCTTATCACCAGCATAATCACTAGGTTACCACCCAGAGTGATTAGGTAAATAACTAAAAACACTGAGAAGAGGAAAATCTGCACCCGTGGGTCACTGGAAAGTCCCAGGAGAACAAATTCAGTCACTGTGGTTTGATTTTTCATTGGCATTTATTCAGGAAAACTGTGATCTGGAATATGAGAGAAAACAAATGAAATGAACACTTTTAATAAAAGTAAATTTAAACAGCATGTGTAGTTAATCTCTCCGTAGCATGAACGTAAAGAGAGCCCTACTCCAGGCTGTACAATGTGTATTTTAAATAAAATAAAATTAAGTCATATCATAAAAGTGAATTGAAATGGCATATAGAGATCATCTCTTCAGCTGGATGAATAGAAAGAAAGTCCTATTTTATCCTGTAAAATATATATTTTTAAATAGACAAGACTTAGAGAAAGCAACAGTGATAAGCTGGCTGCAATTTGTGTGTTGTACAGAGACAAGATGAGCCAGATGCACAACAGGACTTAGGCCCCTAACTGCCACTTTAAGCACCTAAATTGCAGAATTAGGCCCCATAGGTATTGACAAAAAACCGCACCCTGCTTGGACTGTGGGACAGTCTGATGTCTCCCTCACTTTGTGTCTCCTGTTGAATTGGTTCCACTGTGGTTAAATAGGCATTGTGGAAAGGGGGTCTTGATACTGGATCTCCTGCATTTAAGGTAAGGGCCCTAACCGCCTGTACATAAAGCAATTCTCTCACTTGCTGTTTCTCTCCAGCCTTAAAACTCTTTCCTCTGTCCCTCTAACATCAACAGAGATACAGCTGCTTTTACTCCACCTGGGGATCTGGCCCATTTACGCCAGTGAAGCTATAGCTGAGTCACACTCACTGGGGATCTGGCCAATTCTATAAGTACCTCTTTGTCTATTATATTTTGTAATTTTTGTAGAGCAGTGGTTTTGGGGCTTTTTTTCTTTTGCGTTCCCATAAAAAAATTTGAATGGAGGTGCGAACCCCTCATCTGTGGACTCCCAAGGGGTCTGCAGACCACAAGCTGAAAACCACCATAATAGAGTCTTTAATGTCTATAGTATCTTATTGGATTCATCCCTATTAAAATATCTAGGGTTTCTATAATAATAAAATAATAATAAATAATAATAAAAATAGTAAACGCCCAAGACCTAGAAATACAGGTTTGGGCACAGGCTGACAACCCAATCACATACAGAGAACACAGGCAAATTGATAAATATTACAGCTGCCAAAAAGAGGGCCTCAGAAGTGCTTAGCTGTATGACAGGCTCCTCCACTGCCAAAGTGTGTCTATGGAAGTGGGTAACCCAAGGTTGATATCATGCAACGTTTCAAACAATTCAAGGAACTCAGAGATCATTTTCAGCCAAAGAGTGAAAAGGACTCATAGTGCAAACCAAAAAGTGATCTAAGGTTGGATTTTGGCAAAACCAGAAGAGAGAGGCTGGAGGACATGAATGCTCCAAGACATGAAGTAGAGAAATTATTACACCGAGAAAGAAAAAACTGAGCATAAACTCACGGGGCAACTGAAAGTTTCATAGGAAAATGGAATTATTTAGGCAAATGGAGACTGAAAGCCTGAAAAGGGAGATTAGTCATGTTCAGGGCCAGCTCCAGGCATCAGCATTCCAAGCAGGTGCTTGTGGCGGCAATCTGCAAGGGACAGCAGTCCCTGTGTTTTTGCCCCCAAGCAACTTACTGAATTGCTGCTGGGCAGCAGGGGCAGTCCGTATGCCATTAAGGCGTCATACGCATTTCCGCGACAGCGGCAATTCAGTGGCAGCTTCTATGTTCAGCTGTCCGCTGCAGCGCAGCTTCTGTCTTCTGGCTGAAGACAGAAGCTGCCACCAAATTGCCGCCACTATGGAAATGCGCATGCCTCCCTAACGGCACATGGACTGCCCCTGTCGCCCGGCGGCAATTCATCGCGCTGCTTGGGGAGTCAAAAATAGTAGAGCTGGCCCTCGTCATGTTGACTCACATGCAAACATTTTGGTAGAAGCAATGATACAGGATCAACACTAGTGTGGCACACTGCCGGAGTGATCAACTGGAATCAAGGGGATAAGTAAAAATTTGACATCCAAACAAGACAGCTGCTAGTGATGCAACAAGTTTTGAATAGCAATCAAGACACAGACAGGATGTCTGACAGTGTGATAAAGAATAAGGTCTGTTATCTGTGGAGGAAGAAGTTGATCATTAAGAATACAACATCAAAACATATTAAAAGTGAGACAGAGAAAGAGATCATCTTGTGGTGATAAAAACCAATGACCTCTAGTGCATTCCAGCCCATGTCAGACAGTAGAAAGGAAATCCCCCCAGAAAGATTCCAAAGATTTACACAGAAATGAGTGCATGGACAGTGATGGAGAGAGATCAAACCTATTAGGAATAGAAGATGAATAAACTCATGGTTTCTACAAGGATATCGGAAAAGAGGGACAGAGATCCTCAATATTAGTGCACAAGTCCTTAAGGGTTATTTACACAGAAAAAAGATCAACCAACATAACCATTCCCTGAACTGCACAACGTGTTCTGAAAAGGAAGAGACTGTGGAGCATCTGCTGAGCCTGGCTAGGAGAGAAGACGACACATGAGGTCACCAAGTTCCTGCACTGGACTCTCTGTGGAAATGCATATTTAAATTAATTTTGTTTTATTACAACTACCAAATCAAAAGCACTCTAGAGAATGAAAAGGCTAAGATTTTATGGGATCTGGCAATTGTCATAGACTGAGCAGTGGAGAAAAATAGGCCAAATGTTAACAGATAGCGCCATACCCAGCAGCCAATGTCATAAAAAGAAACAAGATGACAAGATTGCAAAGTATGAAGAACACTTCCACAAAGTAGATTGATTATGGAAACATAGAACACAGATGTAAGTATACCCAGCGATTATTGGTATACTTACAGTGATCCCTAAGGGTATGATTGAGAAGCTGAACAATACATGACGAGTGCAAGACATCATGGTCAGTGACTTCCAGCAGATAGAGCTCTTAGGCACTGTGAGAATGTGAGGGAAAATCAAAGTAAAATGAGAGCATTTGAGTATCTAAAATCCAGGAATTCTGTAGAGGGTTAAACAAAACTCCTGACTACCCAAACTTACAGAGTTGGTTCAGGGCATGGTTCATTAGTGACTTAAATTTTAGACATTAACTTTACACTTTTTATGCATAAAGATCTTGTATATTGTGAAAGCTATTAGTTAAAAAAATCCACCTATGTAATACTGAGGGGCATTAAGAATGATCATAATAAATGAATGTGCCCAGCTAGCACTCTCTAGGCACGCTGACATGATTTTAAATAGAGGGGTCAGATTGTAAGTTAATGGAAGTTTTATTCCTAAATCACTTACATTTCTCTGAAAATTCAACCCAATAGGACTTTTGACTCAGGATCCTGCACATCTGAATATCAGGCTGTTCTTACATAAGATCATTTAATGAAACAAATAGCCAAGCAAAGAGATGGACCTTGCCCAAGTGATCCCAAAAGCTAAGTGTCTTTTTTAGAGAATTCTCTGCCCCTGATCTACTCACCTCCCAACACACGGACTCCAAAAGTAGAAACTACTGTTATCCTGTACCAGCTGATCTCAGTTTTCTCAGTGCTGCCTCGAGAAATACACAAAGAGAGAGAGGGGTGGGTTGCCAGCCATGACCCTGATGGTGCTACTGACTCTGTGTGAGCTGACTGCTGCATTCAGGCAGAAATCAAAGGGACTCTGCAGAGAGACCCACCTCTAGATGGGTGGGGGGAAAGGGGGACAGAACTTGGTCCTTTGAAATTAAAAGGAAAATAAACAATTGTAATGAATAAAAACATGAACCAACTCCCCTGCCTTTTTAATGTGGATCATAAATGTGGTGAAATCATTCTGATCTGTGAGTTCCTCTTTTTATGTTTTCTCAGTTTATCTACTAAATTATTGATTTGTTTGTCTAATCTCTCTATCTGCCTCTGGAAAACAGCATCTGAGGATGTCTTTTTGTTTGTTTGTTTGGGGTATTTTTGTTTGTTTCTTTAACCAGGAGCAGTGAGAGTCTTCATGGCTTATCAGTGGGAGTGGAACAAAGATCCTTTCCTTAGCAAACTCCAAGTCTAAGAGCTGATTTCTTGAGAGCTGTTTAAATGCTGTCTTGTTCCCCCTGGAACAAGATCCCTGAAGTTCACTCTCTGTGACAAGGTAATAACACTGCGTTGGGTCAGTCCTTAAGTAATCATGTAGGGTTCATAAGCATGAGGGTACTGAGGCTTAGATTATGAAAAGAGCCCAAAAGATTTAGGTTTCCAGTCTCAGGGATAGTCAATTAATAAGGCATGTATTTAGGCTCCAATTCTCCCAAGTAGGCTAAGGAGTTAAGACATTCAAATAGCAACTAATTTCCTCTCCCTAGACACCTTTGAAGATGATAGCCATAATGTATAATTACCACAAGAGAGCAGTGGAGGTGAAAGCATGGGAATTGGCCAGCCATTCTTAAACATCACCAACAAATGGATATGCAGGTTAAGGAATGAGAAAGACTCATAGACTTTAAGGTCAGAAGGGACCATTATGATCATCTAGTCTGACTCCCGCACATCGCAGGCCACAGAACTCACCCATGCCCCCTGTAGCAAACCTAACCTATGTCTGAGTTATTGAAATCCTCAAATCGTGATTTTAAAGATCATGATGTGCAGAGAATCCTCCAGCAAGTTCACCCGTGCCACACGCTGCAGAGGAAGGCGAAAAACTTCCAGGTGACTCGCCAATAGCTAGGCCGTGGAGGAAAATTCCTTCCGACCCCCATATGTGATCAGTTATACCTGAGCATGTCGCGGCAAGACTCACCAGCCAGCACCGCAGGAAAGAATTCTCTTGTAGTAATTCAGATTCCACCTGCATCTAACATCCATCACAGGCCTATTGATTATATTTACTTGCTAATAATCAATCAGATGCAAGTAATTTTCCAAAAGTAGGCTATCCCTCATACCATCTCCTCCGAAAACTTATCAAGCTCAGACTTGAAGCCAGATATGCTTTTTACCTATCACTATTCCCTTTGGAAGGCTGTTTCAGAACTTCACTCTCTGATGGTTAGAAAACCTTCATCTAATTTCAAATCTAAACTTCCTAATTCTCCAGTTTATTATAATTTGTTCTTGTGTCCACATTGGTACTAGCTTCCATCCTCCTCCCCTCCTGGAGTTTTTCCTCTGAATACTTCATAAAGAGGAACATAATCGCCCTCATGCTTCTTTTGATGTAGGCTAAACAACCAAGCTCTTAAGTCTCCTTTCATAAGACAGGTTTTCCATTCCTCGGATCAATCGAGTAGCCCTTCTCTGTACCTGTTCCAGTTGAATTCATCCTTCTCTAAACATGAGAGAACCAGACTGCACACAGTATTCCAGATAAGATTCACCAGTGTCTTGTAATAAACAGTATAACACCTCTTTATCTTTTACCTGGAAATACCTCTCCTGATGCATCCCCAAGATCCGCATTAGCATTTTTAGAAGCCCCCTATCACATGGCTGCATCATTATCACCGGGACTTTTGATCAACCAATCACTCTCGACGGTCCTTCTCCTCCTCTTGTACGTCCAACTGATGTGTCCTCAATTTATAACTAAAATCCTTGTTATTAATCCCTAAATGCAATGACTTGCACTTTTCACTATTAAATTTCATCCTATTACTATTAATCACAGTTTCTACATAGGTCATCAGATCTTCCTGTTATGGTATCCGTCCTTCTCTTGTGTTGAGCAATACCCCAGCTTTGTGTCATCCGTAAACATATTAGCACATTCCCACTTTTTGTGCCAAGGTCAGATAAATAGATTAAACAAGATCGGTTCCCAAAACGCATCCCTGCACGGAACTATCACTAGTAACCTCCTCCAGTCTGAAAGTTCACCTTCAGTAATGACCCCGTGTAGTCTCCTTTAACCAAGTTCCTTATCCACCTTAATTTTTCATATTGTCCTGATCTTTTCCAATTTAGCTAATAATTCCCCCTGTGGATCCGTATCAAATGCCTTACTGAAATCAAGGTAAATTAGATCCATCACGTTTCCTTTGTCTAGAAAAATCTGTTACCTTCTCAAGAAGGAGAATCAGGTGGTTTGGCATGATCTATCTTTTGTAAAACCAATGTTGTATTGTCCCCATATCATTGACTCAAGTCTTTAACTACTTTCTCCTTCAAAAATTTTTCAAAAGACCTTCCGCATACACAGATGTCAAAGCTAACAGGCCCTAGGTTACCAAGGTACTTTCCACACCCCTCCTTATTTAAAAGAGGAAGAGAGTTAAGCAATTCACGCATCATACGGTACAACTTTCTGAGTTTACAGATCGATTAAAATTTTTTGCTATATGGGCTCCAATTCATGTGCCAGTTCCTTTAATATTCTTGGGATTGAACATTATCTGGGTCCCCGATTTAGTCCCCATTAGAGGCGTTTGAGTTTGGTTCTACTCGATGTGCTACATCACCTCCATCCCTCATTCCATTTGTCATCCTATCCATTATCCCCTATGCTCCTCATCTAACCTCACATTCAAGAGGGAGGCAAAGTATGTGTTTAGATAGTGGGACTAGTGCCTATGATTTTTCTTAACTCCACTCCATCCTCTGAGTGTTTGAGTGGTCCGCGAGTCTTCATTTCTTTTGTTTCTTACTTATTATAATATAACGAACCTTTTACTATTGGTTTCAAATTTTAATTCCCTTTTGCAAGGTCCAACTCTACGATGTGTTTGGCTTCTCACTTTATCCCCTACAGTCGAGCCTCAATTATATGGTAGCTTTCCCTTTCAATCCCTCCCATCCCTTCCACTCCTTGTAGGACTTTCTGCTTTTTCTTAATCACTCTTCTGAGCATTACTGCTCATGGGCCAGCTTGGTTAAATCTTGCATGTCATTTTTCCACCTTATCTTTCGAGCAGGTTCTGATGAGTTTTCTTAGCTTTTGAGTCTGAGAAGTAATGTCCAGTTCCCACTGAGCTGGCCTTTAATCAGAGTTCGCAGGCTAATCCATTTTCCCTAATAATTTCCCCTTAATTCTTTAAGTTCAGCCCTTTTGAAATAAAAAACCCTAGTCCCAGATCTAATTTTTAGTTTAGTCCTTCCATCTAGTAAACTGAATTACTCATGATTACTCAATCAAGGTGGTATAGGTACCTACAACCATATATTTCCTAATGAGGTTTACACTACTCACAAAACCAAATCATAAGTGGCATCTTTCTCTTCCTTCTTGGGTTCTTACCTACTTCGGTGGAAGGAATCCATTCAGCAATCGCAATCCAGGAAAATCAAGAACTGTTTTTATTTGAACTAGCACTGTCCTCCAGATCTATATCCGGGAAGTTAAATTCTCGCCATGATCACAAAATTTCCATTAGGTTTACTTCATCAAAAACTTTGAAGTCTCTATCATATACAGATCGATCCTGGTGGCCTCTATGCAACCCCAAGCATTAGGCCTAAGGGGACAATTTTAGTAAAGCTTTCTTATCCCCCCATATAGTGGATTTTCTCGCCCGGCCTAACAACCTCTCTTACAACATCCACTCCTTCCTATTTCTGCTTTTACTGTCCAAGGGTTTCCACCCTCATATTGATATACAAATGGCTACTAATATCCATTTTGGCCACCACCGTTATATTTCAGCTCATAGATAACCATGTTGCCTTGTATTTTCTGTCCTGTTCTATATCAAGCACATACCTCTTTCTCCAATCACTGTATCAAGTCATAAAGATGACTAGGGTTCCAGGGTCATGTTCTGTGAACTATAATATCTGGTTTCTTATCTGTCTAAAACCGTTTAGCTAGTGTTAATGTTCGTTGGTCATCATGTAAAGGGTTAACTAAGGGAACATAAACACGGTGACAGAGGCACAATCAGGCAGAAAGCCCTGGGCACTGAAGAATTTTAAAGCCACTGGAGGGGAATGTTTTGGTCTGTGCGTCTTTGTCTGCTCAAGCTCACTATGAGGAGGGATCGTTTCTAGATATTGCTTCATAGCGTGCTACCATCTTCAGTTTCCCAAGTTGTGAGTAACAAATGTGAGAGAGAGCACAGTGGAGGCTTTTATGTTTTTTTTTTTTTTTTGTATTTACATGTGTCGTAGTGCTACATATTTTTTTAAATTGTATTTCTTTTGCATAAGACTGTTTTATTCATATTTTTTTCTTTTTAAGAAATTGACCCTGTATATTGTTATCTCCCGCTTGTACAGAGAGCATTTTTTATGTCTGGTTCTTACCTATCTTATTTCGCTAGGAAAGTAACACGCTTTTCTTTTTAAAAATAAACTCTGTTGGATTTTCTCTTCTAAGTGAGGCTCTAGGGGATCGAAAATCCCTGTGCCAGGATTAACGAGTCCTCCTCTCGAGAAGTATCTGGGAAGTGGGAGAAAGAAGGAGTCCGGCCGCGGGAGCCGAAGTGGCTACTAATTTGCGCCTCGAGTTGCAACCTCCCTGGTGGCCGAAGGGAAAAAAACCGTCACGACAATTTTGTAAATGCCTTGATATTTTCGGGTGGGAAGTGGTCTTTTTTGTTAATCCCCTTGGGCCCGAAGTGAGCCCGTTCTTTTTTGATTGGGGTACTCGTTGTTGTTCTTTGGTAGTTTTTGAGTTTTTTGTCTGTTGTTTTTTTTTGGTCTCTGTTTTTACCAAAAGCCGAGGAATTCCCACCCATGGTTTTTAATATCACGTACCCAAGGTAAGTTGGCTGATTTCTGCCAGCGCATACACCCACGGAGGGGAAGCCTGGGGAGGAAGTAAAGAGAAGACAAGGGGAGGGGGGTTATTTCCCTTTGTGGTAAGACTCAGGGCATCTGAGTCTTGGGGTCCCCCCAGGGAAGGTTTTGGGGAGACCAGAGTGAGCCAAACACTGGAAATTTTTGGCTGGTGGCAGCGCTATCTGATCTAAGCTGGTAATTAAGCTTGGAGGTTTCATGCAAGCACCACATTTTGGACTCTAAGGTTCAGAATTAGGAATTATGCTTATGATAACTTCCTGCACCAGTAGCTCTAGTTCCTCCATTTTGTTACATAGGCTCCTTGCATTAGTGTACAAACATCTCAATTTTTGCTGGTTGACTTCACTGACATTCTTTACTTGGTTAGGCACAGACATTCCACCACCATTATCATCTACACGATCCTGTCTCATTATGTCCATTCTCATACCCACGGCTGTATCCTTTCTTACTTCATTTTCTTCCCTCTCAATGTTAAATTCTGGCATGGAGATTATCTGGAATCTCCCATCCATCTTCCCCAAATTCCTAGTTTAAAGCTCTCTTAATCAGTTGTGCCAGCCTCCATCTTAGAAGTCTATTTCCCTCCTTACTCAGATGCAGTCCATCCCAAGAGAACAGTCCTCTGTCCATGAACGCTACCCAGGGCCATACATTCCAAAGCCCTCCTAATAGCACCACTGCCTCAGACATCTGTTGATCACCATAATCTTGTCATACCTTTGTTGCCCTTCTCTAGGAACAGGCAGAATTCCACTGAAGATCACCTGAGCCTCGATTTCCTTAAGTGTCTTCCACAGCCTGGCATAGTCTCCCTTGATACATTCCAGCGAGAATATGGCCGTATAATTTGTTCTTACATGAAGGATAATCAGCAGATTCTTTCCCATTCCCATTAGGATCCAGCCTCAGGTCCACATCCCGTATCTTAGCACCTGGCAGACCGCACACCCTTCTGTTCTCCGGATCAACTCTAGTTATAGGCCTGTCTATTCTTCTCAGTAAGGAGTCCCCAATCACATAGACCTGCCTTTTCCTGGTGATGGTGTGATTATCTGGTCTATCCCCTGTTCCCTCTGATTGCAAGTCCTCTTGATTCCTATTGTCCCTTGCAATCCTCTGCAACCCATCCCACATCCTCCTGGGCCTCATATTTGGTGTTGTTATCTCCATTGACTCTTCCTTTCTTCCTATAGGACTAGCTGCTCCTCTCCTCTTCCTTGCCCTCTCACCTGCAGCGACCACCTGCTGTGCCCTCTCTACATTTTCCAGCTCCGCAAACCTGTTCCTGAGCTCTATTTCTCCTTCATTAGCTTGTCTTTTCCTCTGCCTGGTTCTCTTAGTCGCGTGCTTCCATTGTCCTCTTTCCTCACCCAACAGTCTCCCCTCTGAGTTCTTTGGTCTTGCTTCCATCCGCAGGTCTGAGCTGTTCCCTTCAGCCTCCACATATCTTTGCTCCACCATGAAGCATGGTGAAAGTAGGGATGCAACCATTTAGTCTAAACACTCAGGTGCATGCAATATCATGTCTATGGAGAAGAAGAGATGCACATAAACATAACAGTTGAATGAAAAAGCCCATTAAACTATGTTATACTTTCTTTCTATAGGATTTCCGTAAGGTAAGGATGTCTGTTTGGTGAACCACTGTTGGCAGTGTGCTCTATGCACAAATAAGTCACATAATTAAACTGTGGAACTCCTTGCCAGAGGGAGACATAGAGACCAGAAACATAGGAAGAATCAGAAAGGGAATGCAGAAGTAAAATAGCCAGAGTTGTATAATTATTTTTTATAAGATTTTTGGAAGGAATATTAAATATCAAGCTTCAGGGCTTAAACCAAACTCTAACAATTAGAGACTCTGCTATGAGGGCAGATTATCCCACAACTATGTACTGTCAGATTATTGAGTCTTCCACTAAATAGATAGTTTTGGTCACTGCCAGAAAGAGGATTCTAGACTAGATGTCAGGTCTCACTCAATATGTCAATTCTTATGTTCCCATGACACAGACAATGGTAGTAAAAGAGGCAAGCTATTTTCTTCTGCAGCTTCCTTTATCCAAAGATCTCAAAGAACATCATGTGGATCACTGTATGTTCTATTAATTTAGACAGACTATATGGCCCCAAAGTTGTTAACATAACCCAGTCACTGCCCAGCATTAAACTGTGTTAAACAAGCTTAAGAATTTGGTATACAGAAAGCTCAACCATGACAAACAAACCATTAAACATCCTTTTTAGCTTTTATTAAAGACACAAAAGAAGGAGAAACAATTAAAACCTTTGAAAAGGAAAGGCTAAATAAGGCTTTTATTTTAACAACATCTTTATTTCACTTTGCTTTAGCTGAAGCAAGTTTTATGAATGGGGGAAACCTTGTTTGACAGAATTTTAGATAGCATTAAAGAAGGTAATAACTGTTCTTTTGAGAAGAGAAGAAGTTAGTAGAGCTGGGTGGTAGCAAAACAACAGAAAAACACACACAAGGGCAGAGAAAGGAACAGCAAAGATAGAAAATGTAGTTTCAGTCTCTGATGTTGGCTCTCATTTGCAGCCTTACGGCTGGAGAAACACAGGCAGAGCCCACAGTCTTATTAGCCACTTAGAGACCTGGCAAGCTTGTACCAGCTCCAGCTGTTTAAGGCATTACTTTCAGTGGTCTCTTTCTGGTCACAGGCTCACAGCAGTGCTGCTAAGTATACAGCCTTGTCTTGCTAAGCCAGACTCTCATTAGACACAAGGGAAAAGGGGAGAGATAGGAAAGAAAAGAAATAAAATTGCGAAGGAAAAGGAGGCAGGGCAAAGGGGAGGAAGACAAAGTGAGAGAAAGTCTCACATCTCAGGTGGTATTTGGGATTTAGCTGGAGTCCACTGACAACATAAACATAATAGGAAGTGGTGCTGCTACTCTACACCCAAGTGAAATTCACCTTTTGATGCAGAATCACAGCTGGTGAAAAGCAGCATAGCTCCACTGAAATAAACTGGGCTACTCCAATACCTGCCAGCTGAGGATCTCATC
>NC_133793.1:18415147-18445160 GCF_003597395.2 Chelonoidis abingdonii | reverse complement strand
GAGTGATTATATTGATGGAAATAATAGTAAAGTCCAATTCTTCTTGTCTCCTTTTTAGGGGCAGGCCAGTAGAAGTTTCTGTGAAGCTCACCAGACATAAGGAAATCGGTTATATACTATTCATTGCCCTGATCTAGTGTATTCAATTCCCTCACAATTCAATCCATGTGCCGCCACTTCGTGCATGTGTCTTTCCTTGGGACATTCACCAATACTGGTACTGATGGGACACTTCACTATCTGTCACATTCAAGCTAAGGAACAACTTTCTTGCTCTCTCGATTTTTCATCAGTGAGAGAATTATATTCTTCTTTGTCTATGATTTTCACCTAAATAATAGAAGCTAGCTTTGAGGACAGATGGAACTAACTTGTCCATAATTGTTAGTCTCATATTCAGAACTCGGTTTTGAATCCTATAGCAGTACGTAAACATGCACTTCTTGTTTTCATTATTTCAACAACTGTCTTAAACAGTTTCACCATGATAGAAATTATGTTTTTTTTTATCTTGGAATCTATTAATTCAACATTCAATATACCAAAGTTGAAGTAGATTATACCTGATGGCATCCCATATTATTATTCGTTACAGAAAACCAGTCTGATTAATACCACCATGACCCTCTTGACCTAGTCATGTACATCAGCTACTGTTCCTACATCGTGGCTTATTGAGACACACGTTAAGCCGCTGACATACAGTCCTCACACCAATGGTGAGCATATTCGCACAGCAGTGATGGGTCCTAGTGCGTCTACAAAATTGACCGTGCGCGACAAGTCTTAAAACATGGATACGGATTATGTTTTAGTGGAATCTCCTTTTTCTCCTAGGATAGACACTCCTTTGGTCGATCTAAGGTGGAGCTTTTCGAATAAACCTTTTTGTATCCTATCACTATCTGTGAACATCGTTGTGGGTTTCTGGATGATTGAGTAAATCTTCAAGATGTTTGTTTATACAGATTCTGTCATATTGGTTGTGCTTATTTTTGTACCATTCTATTCGGAATGTGTATCTCTCACCCCTGCACGGTCTCTCTGGGAAACGGTTTAGAATCCTTTTAACCGGCCCCCACTTCCCTTTTTCCGCCCTCTAGGTGGAAGCAGGGAGGGAAGCCTATATCCATCACTTGCCATAAGGCACCCTCTTACATTTAGCGTGTGTCTACAAGTCAGCTAGTGGGTGTCATGACTTCCACCTGTTCTATAGACGCCAGAATTCATTCATCCTTGTAGGTCTCATCTGACGAGGCATAAGTGTAACAACCAACTTTCAGTAGATGTACGCTGCTGTGTATCATTGCACACATCAGGCTGTTAACGTTTTGTTGGCATGGAGCTAGGCATGTTCAAATACAATACCCATTGAGGTTCAGGCAGGTCCTATTCAGTGAAACTAAAGTGGGTCTCTGTTGGCCTACGCGACTCACTGCTGTTCCAATGCATACTAATGCTACACTGCTACATTGTTAGGAATGCTACGCTCATGAATAGTTGGTATTTTCCCCGTCTGCTTAATATGTAGACGCAGCCTTAGATGAACATTTAGATTTGAGTTCATATGATTTTAAAGGCTTGATTAGGAATGCTGGCTTGGTGGATACTACTGAGCGAAACAGTTTGATATCAGATCTGGCGTCAACTGGCGGGTGGGAGACAGAAGTAACGTCTCTTGGGGACGAGGGGGAGGAAGCGAGGAGCGGGAGAGAAGCTAGATTCTTGTTCAATGGAAGATGACGTAGGACGGGATGGCATGGTTCGGGAGGGGGGGCATGAATGGAGAGTATGGGGCAGGATGCGTGTGAATTCGGGACCCAAGTTACTTAGAGGAAGGGCAGATCAAGGATAGAGGATGGTATGTGGGCTTGTTGAGAGAGGTGAGAGAAATCAGGGGGGGAGATGTTTCCGATAAGTGCGTTAGGACCCGACTCATCGGTAGGTTCAACAGTGAGAAGTGAGAAAGAGAGGGTTTGGCAGACCCAGAGACTAGATAGCATATGGAGTGTATATACTAAGGACATGTATCAGCTGCAGAAGTCTTTCCAGAGAATAGCATTCAACAGTCTGGATGTGGGGAAGTAGATGTGAAGGAACCACCATATAGATTCGTGAGTATAAAGTTACGATATGTGAGTTAATAAGTGCAGCAACTGGTTCAGGCACTTTTACAATAGTGCATGTTTAATGCGGAATTGCAAACACTGCAATATAACCAAGATCCTTTGATAATTTAATTGAATTAGTTCTATCCCATCGTAGCATTTCCATTCAAGTAGCATTAAATGCAATGCTTCATGTACTTTGCAGACTGCTATTGTGCTTCTTTGGAGCTGAATAAGCATAAATGGCAATTGGCAGCAGTTTGGGAGGTTATGTTGGCTAAGTCAAAGACTCTGCTTATATGTGGAAGTTGGTGCAAGAAATGCATTGGGCTGCGAGGCTGGGGTGGGGGGGCACACATCTGGAGGGCTGCCCGCCTTATCTTGTTCCTTATCTGTTAGTCTCAGGGCCAGTCCTTCCACCTCTTTCTGTGTGTACCCCAACGTACCTTTTCCATCAGCTTATCTATACTGCCGCCATTGTCTACCTCTCTGTCTCTCATTCTGTTCATTCTTGTCATTTCGGCTTGTACGATTGACTTTTTGAGCGCACCTTTGTGAAAGGATATCGAGCCCAGCTTGATTCTACTACGGTTAACTTTAGTTACTCACTCGTTCGGCCTTCCGTGCCGGGCGCTCTTTCTCATGTTCTTCGTGTGGGATTCGCAGCCTCAATGTGCTCCTAGCAACCTCCCCAAGGCTCCTCTATAGTCTCCTTCTCTGCGATCGTCTCTTCGTCGTCGCTTTGTTACGCTTAGTTCTCGGCGAAACAGCTCGGACACTGATCATTCTGCTCTCTAATTCCTTACACTATATCAGGATCCAGTCGGGGGGTGTGGGAGATCGTGTCCCGTCTGTCTTGCTACGATTCCGGGGCTATTGTTCAACTGCTCTATACAATGGTCGATGGGGCTCCGCCTTCTCATGTCTGCCTGATGCACCCTCTTGTTCTACAAAACCGTCTGTAATAAACCATTGACTTGCCAGTCCTGTTCATAGTACTGTTCCTTGTTTGGCACACGGTTAAGCTCTACATCCACAATGGTGAAGCATATCCACAGCATGATTGATACAGTGACTCAACGGCGACAAGTCTATCAAAATGATGGTAACCTCCTTTGTCCATCTCTAGTGAGCTTGCTTTCGTCTAGTAAATTCTATCTATCAACCGTTTTCTGTTTTCAAGTAACTCTTAAGGATTGTTCAGATCTGT
Organism: Chelonoidis abingdonii; assembly: GCF_003597395.2. Taxonomy (NCBI): domain Eukaryota; kingdom Metazoa; phylum Chordata; order Testudines; family Testudinidae; genus Chelonoidis; species Chelonoidis abingdonii. Next base: position 18,441,842 of record NC_133793.1, on the reverse strand, counting down.
TCACTATTGTTGTCGCTTTTGTAATTGAATGGTGTATTACCCTGCAGGCTCTCTGGGAACTGAACCTAGTATCGCCAACTTGGCCTAACTACCCCGTGAGGCACAAGTCAGCTGTTGATTCCAGCTTATGCGACTCATTCATTGTAGTCTCAATTGACTGACTCCTCTAACCTTTCTATTAAAGGTAAGGTCACAACCGTAAAGCGTGTGTGTACCATGCACGGTTTGTGCATGGCGCATGTTAATACATCTTCTTTGGGGTTCAGGCGCATCCAAGTGAACTAGGTCTTGATCCTCCACTCACTTGCTGTCCATTGTACTTACTGCATTACACTTGGCTAATTTTGAATGCTAGGGCTCCAGGAACTGGGATACCTCTAGCTCATCAGTGTAGACGCCTATGTGAACATGGATCAATGAAGTTTAAAGTGCTGTAGCATGAGTGCCTGCGGGGACACTCGGACAGTTTGAACGGCCTGGGTTCCACCATGGAGCTCGACGGTAAGCATACAGTGTGAGAATCTGGGCAGGCCAAGAGAATGCAATCAGACAGATTGGTGTACTGTAATTTAAGAGCAAAGCCAATTAATTTACTTTCTGAGTGGTAGAGACATTATAATTAAGGTGGTGGCAGGCTCTGAGGAGCTGTCCTCAACCTCTACTCCAGGGATTTCTTGTGGTTTCGAAGTTCCACATATCTCAGCGTCAGACAGAAAATCATCTCCCTGACTCTCTGTGCATGACTCTCTCAGTTTGGCCACTTTGACAGAGGACCTGAAGAGACCTTGACTATGTAATCAGACAGACAATGGGTATCTGCTCAAAGTGTAGCTTCAGAAGAATGGATTTTAGGTAGGTCATTTGCATAATCTACACCCTCAACAATTTCATTCAAAATCCACTTCACACGTATTATCCCAAACAGTCCTTTGAAGTCCCCAATATCTCCCAGCAATTGCATTATTCATGTCTTCCTCCTAAAGAAGCACCATGCAGTACTACAGAAGTACATGAACATTTGCATTTTTAATGCAATGAAATCCAAGGATGTGAAACTTAATTCAATAACATTTGTTCAAGGATCTTGTTATATCTGCAATATAGTGTTTTGCATGCTTGCACGCTACATTGCACTCTTGTAATATAGTGCCTGAACCTGTTGCTGCACTTATATAACTCAAATCTTCTTAACTTTACTCCCATCTATATGGGCTTGGTTCTTCACATCCTTCTTCTCCATTCCAGTCTGTCTTGAATGCTATTCTTTGGAAACTCTGCAGCTAATCATGTCCTTTAGTATGACACCCATCCATCCAGTTCTGGGTCTGCCAACCCTTTTCTTTCCCTCCACTTTTAAATTTAACTCCCTGTTTCCTATATATTCTTCTAATTTTCTTTTCACATGGCCAAACCATTTATGCCTTCATTCCCTCAGCTTTTCTATAATTGGTACCAACTTCACATTTGCCCTACTTCATTCATTCCAAACATGGTCCATCCATCTCTACATTTCATTTCCATTGTATTCAAGATCTACTCCTGTCTCTTCCTCAGTGCCCAAGAACGTTACTCTTGTGAAGATGTTATATACATGAATAATTTTAATGAAATTATGTGTCAATACCGACTCCTAGCACAAGTGATTAGATTGATAGATTCAGTCCTGCAGGTGGTCCATAAGTGGAAATCTTCTATGCCTCAATTGGAATTTTGAAGGCAGACAGACTGTAGGAATATGTCCATTTAGTCTAAACATTCAAGTGCATGCAGTATCATGTCTGTAGAGAAGAAGAGATTCACAAAAACATAATAGGGAAATGAAGAAGCCCACCCAGTGGAGACCTCCTCCCTTTCTTCCTGTAAGGTTATTATAATTAATTATGACAACATATTTTAAGGGATATTCAACATCATGTTTCAAGGATTAAGCCACGTAACCCAGTAACTGTCCCACATTAAACAATTTTAAACAAGGTTCAAAGTTTGCTTTTCAGAGACCTCAGTCTGCTTAGTACCTTGGCAAACACACCAAAGAAAAACCTCTTTTTATAACCTTTTATTAAAGACAAGAAGTAAAAATGCATTTGAACTGTGAAATACTAAATCAGGCTTTCATTTTAACAACATCTCTTGTTCCCCTTTTCTTGAGTTGGAGACAGTTTTTAAAAAAAACAATTATATAAGTTCATGGAAGATAGGTCATCAATGGTTATTAGTCCAGAAGGCCAGAGAGGCAACCCCCTGTTCTGGGTGTCCCTAAACCTCTGACTGGACGACTGGGGATGTATCACTCAATAACTGTCTCTTCTGTTCATTCTCTTTGAAGTATTGGCCACTGGCAGAAACATGATATTGGGCTAGATGGACCGTTGGTCAGACCTGGAACAGTCTTTCATTTGTTCTTATGTTCTAACATGATAATAGGTGGTTCCCTAGTCAATGGGAGATGCTGAGGAGTGGGATGTGTTCCAAGCCCTACTGCTGTCAAAGAGTTCAATCCCCCTATCCCCATGAGGGAAACAAATCCTTCTGCTTGTCATTTTCAGCTAGGAACCCTCTAACCCCACCTAAGGGTTTTTTCACATGAAGCTGGGGCTGGAGGAGGAAGAAGAAGGAATTAGAAGGAAGAGACCACTCATACCTTTTATCCCAATGGTCAGGGTAGTCACCTGAAATGTGAGAGAGCCCCACTTCAAGTGTCTGATAAAGAGACAGGATTTAAACAGGGGATCTGTTCCCACCCATGTGGATGCCCTAACCACCAGGATATGCTTATGTGGGTCTCTTGCTAACTCTCCTGTTCAAGCCTAAATTCCTTTGTGGATCTAGCCCTCCCTCAGGAGTAAACCCATTGGCTCCAATGATTATTATATTATTCTTATGAATTATTATTGAAACTCCTTGAGATTTTAGTAGGATAGAATAAGATAACTGATATTAAATAGAATTTCAACAATTACTCAAAAAAACAGAAGAACAGAGATTAATAGATTAATAGAATTCAGCAGAATCTCAGCTGGTATAAATTGTCCATAGATCCCCTGGATTAAAGAGATATGGAGATAGAGGAAAGTTAGAAATGTGTGAATGACTCTACAGCCCAGTGCTCAGAGCACTCACTCTGGATTTAGGAGACCCAAGATGCAGTCCCCCACGCTCCACTGGCTCTTGTACAACTAGGAATCTGGTCTGCTGACTTCAATGAAGCCATGCTCATTTAGACCAACTGAGGTTTTATCCTAATTTGTCTCAATTACCTGAGAATTTCCCAAATTTCCCAAACACCAGTTATCCACAGTTCTATGCTATCTAAGGTAAAAATATGTAGTTTAATTTATTTTAGATCATCAACATTACTTGACAAACTTTACTTTTCCCAACATTTTCCTTAGAGCTGTTTTCACCTCCTTGTTCTTCAGGCTGTAGACGATGGGGTTTAACATGAGAGTCAAGACACTGTACTGGATGGAGAATATTTGATCCAGCACCACAGAGGAGACTGAGCTGGGTTTTGTGTACTGGAGAAAACCTGTCAGGTACAATAAGCCAACCACAATCAGGTGGGAGCTGCAGGTGGAGAAGACTTTACGCCTGCCCTCTGCAGAGCATATCCTCAGGATGGTGGAGATGATGTGAATGTAGGAGATCAGCGTGAGGAGGAAGGAGCTTGACCCAGATACCACAAAAGAAATAAGAAGCACCACTTGATTAGTGAGGGTCTCAGTACAGGCCAGTTGTAACAGAGGAGGAAGCTCACAGCTGAAATGATGAATCTGGCTGAAGCCACAGAAATGCAACTTCAGAGTAAAAATAGTGTTAGGAAGGGGATAAAAGAAGCCTGTGGTTCACGCCCCACTCACCAACAGAACACAGATCCCTTTGCTCATTCTCTCCATGTAACGCAATGGGTCACAGATGGCAGTGTAGCAGTCATAAGCCATCGCTGAGAGAATGAAAATTTCAGCCCCAGCTGAGAGGAGGAAGAAGAATATCTGAGCAATGCAGCCATTGACAGAAATAGTTTTGTGCACTGCTAAGAAGTTCCTCAGTGCGTTAAGGCACCGTGACCAAGGAATAGCAGATATCCACAAAGGATAAATGGAAAAGGAAGAAGCACATAGGGGTGTGAAGGTGAGACTCAGTTCTCATCACTACCATGATCATTATGTTACCACCCAGAGTGATTAGGTAAATAACTAAAAACACCGAGAAGAGGAAAATCTGCATCTGTGGGTCACTGGAAAGTCCCAGGAGAATAAATTCAGTCTCTGTGGTTTGATTTTTCGTTTTCATTTATACAGGAAATCTGTGACCTGGAAGACCAGAATAAATGAAATTAACACTTATTATGAAAATAAATTGAAATAGTATGTGGAGTTTATCTGTTCCAGAGGATGAGTGTAAAGAGAGACCTATTCCATTCTGTAAAATGTGTGTATTAACTATACTAAATTTAGAAAGAGAGAGAAAGAGAGATGTGAGATGGTATTTGTGTGTTTTAAAAAGGCAAAATAAGTGGGATACACAAAAGGACTTGGGCACCTACCTGCCACTTTAGATGCCTAAATCCAAGAATCACATCCTATTGGTATTCACAAACTCCCTGCTCAGCTCAAACAAAGCGATAGTCTGGTGTGCGGCTCCCTCAATCTCTCCTTTTGAAGCTGTACCTCTGTGGATACATCATAAAAGAGGCAGTGCAGGGTTAGTGTGATACTTAGTCTTCTGCATGTGTGGTGAGTGTTCAAGCCACCAGGCTATAGAGCAATTTATTCTTGCTCTGCAATCTGGCCTTATGACTTCAACAGAGCTACAGCTGCATTACACAAGCATGGGATCTGGCAGACTGGCTGCAATGAAACTATGGCCAGTTTACAATAGCTGGACATCTGGTCAAATCTATAAAAATAATCTCCTTCTTCATTACAATCTGTCAGTTGTTCTAGACTATTTCGTTGAAAACACTATTTAATCTCTGCAGTTTATAATTGAATTCTTACCTATTAAAATTATTAGAATTTTTCAAGAAGAAAAATAATCATAGAATCATAGAACTGGAAGGAACAGCAAGAGGTCATCTAGTCCAGTCCCCTGAACTCATGGCAGGACTAAGTTTAATCTAGACCATCCCTGGCAGGTGTTTGTCCAACCTGCTCTTAAAAATCTGCAACGATGCAGATTCCATAACTTCCCTAGGCAATGTAATCCAATACTTAACCACCCTGACAGTTAGGAAGTTTTTCCTAATGTCCAACCTAACCCCCGCTTGCTCCAATTTCAGCCCATACGTTCTTCTCCCATCCTCAGAGGTTAAGAAGAACAATTTTTCTCCCTCCTCCTTCTAAAAACCTTTTATGTACTTGAAAACTGTTATCATGTCCCCTATTAGTCTTCTCTTCTCCATACTAAACAAACCATATTTTTTCAATCTTCCCTCATGGGTCATATTTTCCAGAACTTTAATAATTTTTGTTGCTATTCTCTGGACTTTTCCAATTTCTTCTCATTTTTACTGAAATGTGGCACCCAGAACTGGACACAATAGTCAAGTTGAGGCATAATAAGTGCAGAGTAGAGTGGAAGAATTACTTCTTGTGTCTTGCTTACAACACTCCTGCTAATATATCCTAGAAGGATGTTTGCTTTTTTTTCAATGGGGTTACATTGTTTACTCATATTTAGCTTCTGGTCTTCTTTGACTACCAGATCCCATTCTACAATTCTCCTTCTATTATGCATGAGTGCAACTGACTATTTATTCCTAAGTGGAATACTTTGCATTTCTCCTTATTGAATTTCATCCTATTTACTTCAGACCATTTCTCCAGTTTGTCCAGATCATTTTCAATTATAATCCTATCCTCCAAAGCACTTCCAACCCCTCCCAGCTTGGTATCCTCCGCAAATGTTATAAGTGTACTCTCTATGCATTATCTAAATCACTGATGAAGATAGTTGAACAGAACCAGATCAAGAAAACTTGTATCCCTCAGGACCCCACTCATTAGTCCTTCCAACTGACTGGAACCGCTGACAATTCTATCTGGAATGTTTTCCAACCAGCTACGCCCCACCTATAAGTAGCTCCATCTTGGTTGTATTCTCTAGTTATAGAAGGCCATGAGACACTGTCAGAAAATGAATGTGACATCAAACATCATCTTGACACAGTGAGAGAATTTGAAAGAAGGCCTGATAGAAAATTAATGGGACTTTTCCTCCTAAGTCACTTAACTCCGACTCAGTAGATTTTTTTACTTCGTTCTGACTGTCTGAATATCAGATGTACCTATCAGTAGAGAAATTATTCTGCCCTCCTGGAAGTGAATGAACATCATATTATGGAAAGAGAATAAAAACTATGTTCTGTCCAATGTCAAAATTATGTTATATCTCCTACAATCCAGAGAGAAACTAAACTTTCCCCATTATCAGTAATAAGCCTCTGCCAAATCTGGACCTTAGCGTCCAAAAGCTGGTGTCTTAGCATGAAACTCCCCCAAGCTTATTACCAGCTTGGACCTGATCTCGCTGCACCAACCGGGAATTCGTGCCTGGTACTTCTGGTCTCCAAAATCTTCTTTGGGGACCAGACTCAGAAACCCTGAGCTCACCCAAAGGGAAACAACTCCTCCTTGTCTCCTCTGTATCTCATCCCCAGCTCTCCCTCCCTGGGTTATCCTGGGCGATACTGTACTTAAACTCCTTGAATGCAAAAACGAGAGGGAATTTACCTTCCCCCCTGAGCTATGCATTCAATCTAGTCAAGCTAACACAAAAGATGTTCCCTCCCTTCGTTTGTAGCCTTAATCAGAGAAAAACCTCAAGCAGGTTTTTAAGAAAGTTTTATATAAAAAGAAAGAAAAGACAAAATATAAACTCTGATCAAGATGACATATACAGGGCTATTGCTTAAGAAAATATGAATAAACAATCTGATTCAAAAAGAGATACAATTTAAACATTCCAGCAACTCCACACATGTAAATACAATATAAACCTATTGCTTTTCCTTTTGTACTCACATCTTGGTAACAGAAGGGTAGAAAGAAGCTTGGAGATAGAAAGAAAACCTCTTCTCTCATAGCCGAGAGAAAACAAAACAGGCAGAACAAAACCCCAAACCAGAAGTTCCCTCCCTCACTTTGAAAAATTTGGTTTCCTGATTGGTCCTCTGGTCAGATGTTTGGTTCCCTTTGTTAACCCTTTACAGGGAAAAGAAACATTAACCCTTAGCTATCTGTTTATGACAGTAACCTACTATGTCTTTGACAAGTACATACATTTCATACTTATCCTTTTATCCTTTTTTAAATGTTTATTTTGAATGAAAACTGGAAATGTAGAGCAGCTGAAGAAGTGAAGATTAGATCGTTTTTATATTTTACTAGCTAGCGGTAATAATCTTTCTCTCCACTGTCACTGTTTTCACAGTGCCATGCCTCTGACTGTAGTGCTAGAGTTACAGTCCATGAAGATTAAAATCCTTTATTTATCACTTGAATATGTGTGATATGGTCCGTGGAAGGACAAACTTTCTCCAATACACAAGCACTGGTTCCAGCTAAGGGAAAGACTGGTATCTAAGAGTTAAAGCAAAGATGGTGAATCAGGAGCTTTCGTATGTCCCCCTTCAGGTACTCGTAAAGGCATGTGATCTACCACGGCAAGGATTCTTGAGTTTTCTCCCAAGCTCCGAAAGGGAGTTAGCTCTGCTGTTTAGTGGTCTGAGAGACTCAGAATCAGGACTCCTGGGTTCTATTCTCAACTATGAGAGGTCTATTGGTTGGAGAAGCAGAGGTTGGGAACCAGCACTCCTGGTTTCTATTCCAAGTTTTGGCAGGTGAGTGGGGGTCTATAGATTAGCACCAGGCGCTTGGAGACAGGTCTCATGGATTGCACTGCAGGCTCTCGGATGGAGTGTATTGTAGTGGTTAGAGCAGTGAGGTCTAGGAGCCAGAAGCATTCTTCAGCCCTGGGAATGGTGCATGCTCAAGCAGTGACATTCCTGGGGTTGAATACAAGTTCCAGAAGGCAAACAGGTTCTAGGGTTCAGATCAGGGTTAGGGAATCAGGATGTCTAGCCTGCATTCTGGATCTGAGAGGGAAATGGGATCTAATGGTTAGAGAGGATTAGTAGGAAGAAATTCTAGACTCCTGGTTTTGCCAGTGACCAAACTGAAATATGCAAATTCTTGTATCATAACTCCTTTTCCCTTCTGTATAGACCATTCTCCTCTCTGCTGCAGGCAGGTGAAGATGTGGTCATGGAGAATCAACCACACCAAGTGAATTCATCCTTCTTGGATTTCATAATATTCAGGGGTTACATTTCCTACTGTCTTGGGTTATCCCCATCATCTACATCTTCACTGTCTTGGGGAACATGCTCATTATCTTTCTCTCCTTGGTGGAACCATGTCTCCAAACCCCAATGTAGTTCTTCCTGGGAAACCTCTCCCTCCTAGACATCTGCCAGACCACCTCCACTGTCCCCCAGATGTTGGTACACCTCGTCTCAGGCAGGAGCAGTGTCTCCTATGCAAGGTGTGCAACACAACTCTACTTCTTCCTCTTTTTTGTGAGTGCTGAGTGTATCTTGCTGGCCACCATGGTGTACGACCGCTACGTGACCATATGCAACCCCCTGCGCTACACGCTGTTCATGAACAGGACGTTTTGTGTTCTGCTGGTGTCAGTCTCCTGGCTTAGTGGTGCACTCAATACAGCCTTGCACATGTTCCTCACTATCCACCTGCCCTTCTGTGAGGCCAACAGGATCAACTACTTCTACTGTGATATCCCACCACTGCTGGCACTTTCCTGTGGAGACATCTCATTCAGTGTCACTATGATACTGGTCTCCAGCTTCTTCTTGGGGTGGAGCCCCACCCAGTGCATTGGACTTTCATATGGATACATTGTTTCAAGGATACTGAAGATACATTCCCCTGAGGGGAGGAGCAAGGCCTTCTCCACCTGTGTGTCACATCTCACTGCAGTCCTGCTCTACTATGGAAGTAGTATCTTCACCTATGTCAGACCCCTCTCTAGCTACTCACTGGATAATGACAAGTTAATCCCTCTGCTGTACAACATCGTCACCCCATGTTGAACCCATTGATCTCTACTCTGAGGAACAAGGATGTGAAGAGAGCCATGAAAAAGGTCCTTGTGAGGAAAATGTTCTTCTAAGAGGATCAAGAATACTGGCATCGATATCTACTTCCATGAATAGGATGTATTAAGTTAGAACATATGGGTTTTGGGAGTCAGGACTCCTGGGTTCTATTCTGCTTTCTGGGAAGGGAGTGGGTTTTAGTGGTTAGAGAAGGGGGACGCTGGGAGTCAGGATCCTAGGTTACATTTGATGACTCTTGCAGGGGAATGGGTCTAGGGGTTGGAGCAGCAGAGTTGAAGCCTCAGGACTGTTGTAAAGAGCTTTCATATCTATCGGTGAAAGATTTTATAGGGTGCTAAATGTTATTAAATGTGGAGGTTAATCACTAGGAAGGATCGAGAAAGGATCCAACAATAGAACATTACAATTAACCTTAATTTATAAACATAACATTTGTTGCTGTGTCACCTTGAACGTGTTTCACATATTTATGAAAGATGTGGAGAAATTGGAGAGTCCAGCTGAGAGTAACACAAATGATAAAAGGTTTAGCAAACCTGACCTATGTGGAAAGGCGAAAAAAGGTGGGCATGTTTAGTCTTGAGAAACGAAGACTGACTGGGGATCTGATAACAGGCTTCAAATATGTTACTGGCTCATCTAAAGTTGAGAGCGAACAATTGTTCTTCATGCCCATTGCAGGTAGGAGAAGCAGTAATGGGCTTAATCTCCAGCAAGGGAGATTTAGGTTAGCTATTAGGAGAAGCGTTCTAACTCTCAGGGAAGTTGAGCTCTGGACAGGGGCAGCTCTACGTATTTTACCGCCCCAAGCACGGCAGGCAGGCTGCCTTCGGCGGCTTGCCTGCAGGAGGTTCCCAGTCCCACGGACCTGCTGGAGGTCTGCCGAAGCCATGGGATCAGCGGACCCTCCACAGGTATGCCGCCGAAGGCACCCTGCCTGCAGCCCTCGCGGCGACCGGCAGAGTGCCCCTCATGGCTTGCCACCCCAAGCATGCACTTGGCATGCTGGTGCCTGGAGCCGCCCCTGGCTCTGGAACAGGCTTCCAAGGGAGGTTGTGGAATTCCCATCACTGGAGGTTTTTAGGAACAGGTTGGAGAGACACTTGTCAGGTCTGGTCTAGGTTCACTTGGTCCTGCCTCAGCACAGGGGGCTGGACTTGATGACCTCTCAAGATGCCTTACAGCCTGACATTTCTATGATTCTATGACATACATTTGACTAAAAAAAATGAAATTTTGGGCCATTCCTTCAACTACTTAAGCATGTGGGCTCAGATTTCCGAGAGAGCCTAAGGGAGTTAGGCACCCAACTCCCCTTGATTTTTCAATGAACTCCTTTATGCTCCTTTGAGAATCATGGCCATAAGTAATTGTTGGATTGACTTACATCCTCTCCTCTCCTGCCAATGCACGTGAATCCCTTCACTCATGGGAGTAAGAGTCCACAGGCCTGTAAACACCTCTGCCATGTTTCATTTGATGCTCCATCCCTGATATGGGTGCCTATTAGTAGTGGGTGAATTGAACATTCCCTATTGCCTAACTCCCCCAAATGCTGAGGCTTGGATTTTCATGGGAGCCAAAGGGATGTAGGTGTCCATCTCCCACTGGGAGTTAGCCTCCTTCAAAAAACAAAACAAAACTGCCCAACCTTTTTCTGTCTGTAAAGTTATTTCATATCTTTAGATGAGAAATATTGTGGAAGGTCTGGTGTACACAGCAAAGTTTGCCAAATAGCTATGTGGGCTAGGAGTGTGAAAAAAGTCACAGTCCCTCACTGACATGCTATGCCACCAAAATCCATCATGTAGAGGAACTATGCTGACAGAAGAGTGTATCTGATGGTATAGCTTATGTCATTCATGCGGATGATGTAGCTATGCCAGTATGGGGCGCTGCTGACACACCAATCCCAGCCAGGAGTCTGTAATAAACAAGCCCAAAGTGACCAAAAGTTCAGTTATAGTATTTCTCATTTCCCTGTGTTTATTTCTCATTAACTTATACTAATTATGTTCATTTCTCTCTGCTTTTGTGTACTATTTAATCCTGTTGTATGTATTTTTTTTCTCTGCAAAATGTGTGGGGTATATTTTGTCTAAAAGGGTGTTACATAAAATAAAATTGAATTCATATTATTCTTTAGTATCTATCTAATCTATCCTATCTATGCCATCAAGAAATAAGGTGTGCATTTTTAACACTGAGAGTAATTAACCATTGGAAAAACTTACCAAGGGTTGCGGTACATTCTTCATCACTGACAATTTTTAAATCAAGATGGGATTTTTTTTCCCCAAAAAGATCTCTAGAAATTATTTTGGGCAATTCTCTGGCCTATGTTATAAGGGAGGTCAGACTAGCTGATCACAATGGTCCCTTCTGGCCTATTAATCTATATCTACTTATATGACTCTCATCACCACAGTATCTGAGCATCTCACTAATAGCTCAGAGAAGGCAGTGAGGTTTGTCCGTTGCACATGGGTCTATTTTTATTTGGGAGGCTTCTGGCATTCTGGGGCCCTGATCTGAGCACAGAATTTCCAGGAGTGGGGAAAGTATCCTCAGACTCCTGCGAAGAGGGGCTACCCCATCCTTGCTATAGGAGAAGAGGCCTTGGGGAAAAAAGGGACCTACAGTTGAGCAGGTGCTGTTTCCCTAGAGATGTATGTAGAGGGAGTATTCCCATTCTGCTCTGGGTAGGTCAGACAGAGAGAAACCAAGCATGAGAATGCCTCTGTAGCCTAGTGGTTAGAGCACTCAGCTGGGAGACCCAGAATCCAGTCCCCTGTTCCAATGACTTTCATTATTTATCCACACTGGAATGACTCCAACAGGTGTTATTGAGTGAGCCCCCAGTCAGAATATCCCACAGGGCAGTGGTTTGAGAGGTGGCAAAGCCCTGTTCAAATCCTTTCTGCCACTCAGCATGAGAGATGTGAATGTGGGGTCTCCCATATCCCAGATGTGTCTCATAACCATTAAGCTAAAAGTTATGGGGGAGTGCCTCTTTCCCTTACTTGCAAAAAAAAGCTTAGGTGTTGAACTGCCTGAGAGGGGTGGGGCTTAGCACACACTCCTCTCCTTGTCATGTCCATTGGTTACCTTAGTTGATTCCCCAACCAAAGTTCTGGCTTTTGCAAATCTCATTCTGAGGCACCTGTCACTTCCCACTCATTGCACAGGGAGTCTGAGAGCTGAACTCAGCCTTTGTGAATGCCAGATTTCCAGTGGTTTTCTAGGTACCTAAAAGTTAGGTCTGGTGACACTCAGTGTCCCCATGCCTAGTTTATGAAGCTAGCCCCTAGTTCTTCTGGATGGTGCCAGGCAGACAGTCCAGGATCCTGCCTCACTCCAGTTGACCCATGGAGAAGCATGGCACGGCGTTAGCACTCCCTGTGTCGACACACAAGCATCTGTGAACTCCAGCACTCACCCCGGAACTAAAACTCCACCAGAGGCAGGGAGTAATTGGCCACAGCTACAGGTCCCTCCCCCCACAGCAGTAGTGGGGCTAGATGACCATTTGTGGTCTCCTGTTAAACAGGGTAACTGTCATAGGTTTCACCCCCACTCTGAACTTTAGGGTACAGATGTGGGAACCTGCATGAGAACCCCTAAACTTAATTACCAGCTTAGATCAGTATGCTGCCACCATCCAAACATTAAAACAGCTGTTTATGAGTCATTTGGGGAACTTTGTCTTCCCCCTCAAAATATATCCCTCCCAAGTACTGTAACCCTTCCCTGGGTAACCTTGAGAGATTTCGCCATCAATTTCCTGGTGAACACTGATCCAAACCCCTTGGACCTTAAAACAAGGAAAAAATCAATCAGGTTCTTAAAAAGAAGACTTTTAATTAAGGAAACGGGGTGAAAGGAGTACCTCTGAGATTAGCATGTAAGCTACTCTCACAGACAACAGATTTAAAACACAGAGGATGTTCCCCTTTGGAAAAACCGTAGTTACACAAAAGAAAACCCAATTTGATTATCCCTCTAATGCAAATAAGACAAAGTCACAAAAGGAAATAAACATAAGCTAATTCATTCCTTCTCTAATACTCACTACCCTAGTTGATTCCTGGATCTTTTCACTCTGGCACAGAACTTAATGAATAGAACAAAGGAAGAACTTCCCTCCTTCCTCTTGAAACATCTTGTCCCCCCATTGGTTCCTCTGGTCAGGTGACAGCTAGGCTAGCTGAGCTTCTTAACCCTTAACTGTATGTTTATGTCAGCAACAAAATCACAGAATCATAGAAAAGTTGGGCTGGAAGGGACCTCCTGAAGTCACCAGTTCCAGTCCCATTACTTCTTCTACCTGTCCCATTACTTCTTCTACCTTCAGCGAAAATGGAGAACAATTGATCCCCATACTCTTTATAACAGTCCTTATCAGGTCCCCCCAGTCTTCTTTTCTCAACACTACACATGCCCAGGTTTTTCACCTTTCCGCATAGGTCAGATTTTCTAAATCTTTCATTTTTTTTATTGCTCTCCTCTGGAATCTTTCTAATTTGTCCTCATCTTTCCTAAAGTGTGGCACGCAGAACTGGGCACAGTACTCCAGCTGATGCTTCACCAGTGCTGAGTTGTGTGGGACAATTACCTCCTCTGTCTTACATACAAGACTTCTGTTAAGACATCCCAGAATGATATTAGCCTTTTTCACAATTGCATCACATTATTGAAACACATTAAATTTTTGATCCACCATAACCCCAGATCTTTTCCACAGTACTACCACCTAGTCAGTCATTACGTAGTTGTGCATTTGATTTTTCCTTCTTAAGTGAAGTACTATGCACTTATCTTTGTTGAATTTGATGCTGATTAATTTAGACCAATTATCCAAATTGTCAATGTAGTTTTGAATTCTAATCCTGTCCTCCAAAGTGCTTGTTTCCCCTCAAAGCTTGGTGTCATCTGCAACTTCTATAAGCATTTTTTCTACTCCATTATCCAAGTAATTCATTAAAATGTTGAATGGCATTGGACCCAGCACTGACCCTCTGCGACCCCACTAGATATGCCTTCTTAGTTTGACAGTGAACCATTCATAACTCCTCTTTGAGCATGGTCTTTCAATCAGTTGTGCATTCATCTTATAATAATTTGTCTACACTGCATTTCCATAGTCTGTTTAGGAGAATGTCGTGTGGGACTGTGTCAAAAGCCTTACTAAAATAAAGATATATCTCGTCTACTGCTTCTCCTCATCCACCAACCCGGTAACCTGTCAAGGAAAGATATTTGATTGGTTTGGCATGATTTGTTCTTGACAAATACATTCTGGCTATTCCTTATAAATCCCACTTCACTTTGCATTTCCTGTACTGCACAAGGAGGCAATATGCTTGTTTCAGGTGCAAAGTCTAGAGGAGTGGCCTACAGGGTGATATAATGGCTCTGTTTATATCTATCTTATGTCTCCCTCTAGAAGCTGGACCCAGAAGAGAACAAGAGAGCAACTAGTAGCTAAAGGAGACCTGTTTTCACATGAGTGGTAGAGGCCAGGTATTCCAGCATGGGATTTTCAAAGGAGACTAAGGGAGTTCAAAGGCCTTTGAAAGTATCCCCTTTGAAAATCAAGAACCAAAGTTTACAGTCCTCCTTTCTCATGAAACAGCCAGTCCCCATGGCTTTTGCTTAAAGCTTGGTGAGTTATTGATTTTTTGAAGCAAAAAATCTGTACAAAATTTGTTTGTTTCAGTTTCAAACTGCATGTAGGAGGGATGGTTGGTTGGTTGTGTCACCAAAGTGAAAAAAGAAAACAAAACAAAATTATTGGGCTCTAATGAAACATTTTGCATGTTGATTGAAGTTCACATTATGATATTGTAAATATTGTTTCATAAATATAATGTTGATTAGAAATGAGGTTTCGTTTCCAAAATGTCACAATGACTTGTTTTGACATTTGCTCATATGACACTCTGTACCTTGGAGGAACACTCCACATCTCCATGTTCATCCTTATAATATCATTGTGTGGTTTCCAATGCAAAGTTTGTCATGTCCGATGTCTTTGGAAGGCTTGTGATGCACTGAGCATTGTTGTTATAGTAATGTACTGGTTATAGTAATGTACCTGTATATAGTTATGAGGTTGAAAATGTTAAAACAAGACCAGGCAAAACTCTCCAGGAGCAGAGGGGCAGTTCAGACCTCATCAGGGCATGTATTGGACAAACCCGGCCCAACTTCACAGGAACAGAGGACGCTGGCCTAGGCAGCAACAAAGAATCAGTTGGACTCTCAAATGAGTCACCCCCCTTCCCTTGGTCAGTATGGGACTATGATAAGATAATGCTCACCTGACTCTGAAGGGGGGGGAGCAAAACCAAGAAGAAGGAAGAACCTTATAAAAGGGAAAGCTATTGGCCATGCTCTCTCTCTTCCACCTCCATTTACAGATAACACCACCAAGCGACTGAAGTGCTAATCAAAAGGATGAGCCTGGCTGAAGGGCAACCAGCCAGCCTGTGATGAGAAGCATCTAAGTTTGTCAGGGTACTGAAATTGTTAAAATAAGCTTAGAATGTGTTTTGCTTTTATTTAATTTGACCAAATCTGACTTATTGTGCTTTGATTTATAATCACTTAAAATCTATTTTTTGCAGATAATAAATGTGTTTGTTTATTCTTCCTGAAGCAGTGCATTGGTCTGAGGCATGTCAGTGACTCCTCTTGGGATAACAAGGCTGGCACATATCAATTTCTTTGTTAAATTGACAAACTCATATGAGCTTGCAGGGTCCAGTGGGCATAACTGGACATTGCAAGATGGAAGTTTCTAGAGTTGTGTCTGGGACTGGAGATATTGGCTAGTGTCATTGTGTTGCACAATCCACTCAGTGGCTGGCTAAAAGTTCTCACTCACGTAGCTGGGAGCAGCTTACGTGCTGGAGGCTGTGTGTGAACAGTCCAGGAGTGGGAGTTCTCACAGCAGAGCAGGGTAAGGCTGCCTCCCAGAGTGGAGGATTGGAGTGACCTAGTAGATCACTGGTCCAGATAGTTCCAGCGGGAATGTCACCCCAACAAACAATTTTCAGGTTTTTTTTTGAGCCAAAACTATTTGCAAAATTTGACCCAAAGAGAGTAGTTTTGGTGCCCTCCAAAATGCATTTTTTAGTGAATTAGAATTTCTAAGATCTTGGGCTAGCTGCTGAGGATGCTTTCTGCTCCTTCCTACCCCCAAGCATGGTTGAAAAAATGTTCCTGCAGAGTGCACCCCTTCAGGTCTCAGGCTTCATGTCTCCACCTCCCGGGTGCAAAATTCTGTGATTCTCCCCCTCTTAGACTGGGCTGCAGCACATTGTGTATTGACCATGTTTACACAGCAGATCTGACAGAATTCAGCACCTGCATGTCTTCTCTTCAGGAGCTGTGGCCAGTATTGAATGCAGTGATCAGACAAATTTCTCAAGTCAAAATATTGTTTAATCCAACAGTGGGAACGAAGCTAACATAAGAGAAATAATTTTTAAAACAACAAAGTGTCTACATACAATTTATCTCACCTGGAGTCCAAGGAGACCTACCTTATCCAGGCCACCAGAGGATTCTGGAGGCCTGGGGTCTTCGGGCGGGGGCGCCCCCTTTCGTGGTAATTGCGAGGCGGGGGGTCCTTCCGCTCCGGGACCCACCGAAAGTGCCCTGAAGACCCCGGCGGGGGCCCGCCGCTGAATTACCGCCAAAGTGGGAAGGCCGCCAAACTGCAGGGTCTTTGGCAGTAATTCGGTGGCGGGGGGACCCTGCTGCGGATCTTCGGGGCACTTTGGCGGCGGCTCCTGGAACGGAAAGGCCCCCCGCCATTGAATTACTGCCGAAGACCCAGCTGCACTTCAGTGGCGGGTCCGGCCTTGGTGGTACTTTGGCAGTGGGGAGTCCTTCCTCCCCGGAGTGGAAGGACCCCCCCGCCGGCAAAGACTGGGAGGGGAAGAAGCTCCGGGGGACCGGGCCCCACGAGAGTTTTCCAGGGCCCCCGGAGCAAGTGAAGGACCCTGCTCCAGGGGCCCCAAAAAACTCTCATGGGGGCCCCTGTGGGGCCTGGGGCTTGGGGCAAATTGCCCCACTTGCCCCCCCCCGGGCAGCCCTGACTGTATCCCAGATGCCCCAACCTCTGCAGTCTGGACTCAGCTGAGCTGCCCCTCTCTCTGAAGCTGTGTCTTTCAATTGAGCACCCAGTCCTACTGTCCTCTTTTCTGAGCCTGGTTAAACTCACGTGAGATTATACAATTTTATAATTGTATTTATATTATTTGAACAAATATACTTGGCACTGAAATAAGATTGACTTGCCTGTAATCCACAGAATCATCACTAGCTATTTTTGTGAAGAAAAATACCGTATTTGTAACTGTCCTGACTTCTAGAAAAAGCAGATCATTTTGATGATAGAGAAGAACATTTGTAGAGCTGGTCAGGTTAAGGCAAAATTGAGAAAAAAAAATCCTTAGCATCTTCGATGTCTGGGTCACAGAGCAATGCATCTAACTGGAGTGAGCTACTAAGGAAGAAAGCGGGGGTCGGAAGGTAAAGGGACTTTGGCAAGGTCACAGTGAGTCAGCATCCCCAGAAATGGAACTGAGGTCTTCTGACACCTAAAAATATGCCGTGACCACAGGACCATTCCCATGGATATTCAACACACATAGACACACACAAGGAAGGGCACATCCCCTGCAGCAAGGGGCAGCAGGGAAAAACACACACACACACACACAGAGACCAGGGCTCTTTCTGTCCATCGATGGGCAACAGGATCTGTCTCGGAGATGGGCTCATCCTTTCTAGCAGCAGGCAATAGGACACACAGACACACACACACACACTGGAAATCAAATAGAGAAAAGGAAATCAAACAATCTAAGCAAACAGTGATGGCCCACTGTGCAAAGTGCATTATATAGAACGATTTAAGGCAAATGGGAAGATTTTGACCAAATAGGGTCAAAATGGGAAGACTTGGAAAAGTTGTTGTGAAGTCAAAAGTATAACTGGGTTCAAAAGAGAATTAGATAAGTTCAAGGTCCATCCATGGCTATTAGTCAAAATGGTCAGGGATACAACCCCAGGATCTGAGTGTCCCTAAGCCTCTGACTGCCAGAAGCTGAGACTGGACGACAGGGGATGGATCACTTGGTAATTGCGCTGTTCTGTTCTTTCCCTCTGAAGTACCTGGCTTTGGCCACTGTCGGAAGAGAGGATACTGGGCTAGATGAAACACTGGTCTGACCCAGTATGGCCATTCTTATGTTCTTAAGCAAAGGGCCTGACATATGATTAGATGAGGAAAGAATGTTGGATTAGATGGAGAGAGAAAGATAGATTCATAGATCAAGAGATGAACTGATATTCTAACAGATTGTCAGAGAGATTTGACTAGGTAGATACACACACACACAGAGTGTTCTGTATGCCTGCATGGAAAATTCAGATAGAAACCAATGATCTGACCTTGCTCCATTGCAGTCTCCAGCAGAACGCCCAATGGACGTCAGTGTGACAACAACTGAGGGCTTAAATAATTCAGTCCTAGCCTACATTTTTAAGAAGAGTGGTTCGCTATCCTAGCTTGAAAGGACTAAATGTATGGAAGGAAAGAGGTGTATTTATTCCATCCACTGGCTTTTGGGATGTAATCCCTGAAGGAGCATTCTTATGATATTCCTGTGAGGACGAAAAATACCGGTTTGAACTAGTTAGGCCAATACAAAACAAAATTCACTCAACCAACCATTTCATACGAAGACTGATGTGTATTTTGCAGATGAGAATTGCAATGGGATTGTACTGTAACTGGGGAGAGGGATGCTGTCCATTTCCTCTAATGGGAGTACTTTATTTTTAGTAGGATTGAATCACCCTTCATTGCCTGCAGTCCCTTCCCCCTAATCCCATCCATGGTCTTTTTCCACGTTAGTTGTCCTTGGTGGGGTTTTTCAAAGGGGTCTTAGGGAGTTAGGTATCAAATTCCCATCGGTATCAACTTCAATAGGCGTTAGATACCTAACTTCCTTAGGTTCTTTTGAAAAGTTGCACAAATGGAATCTGTGAATTTTTCCTAAAGAACTTAAGGAAGACCATATGATGTCCCAGGTCTTGGACCCAGGCTTGGGAGTCCCCAGACAACTCCCACATCCCAGCTGCCACCCAATGCCTACTGAAACTTGGGCTGAGAAGCTACTAGGACTATAACCCCAGCCAAGGTGTCTCCTGATCTACATAAGGCATGGGTCTGCTGCAGTTCATGGGGCTCAAGCAGTAGCAGCTTTTGCTTTTTAGCTCTGGAGGCCACTAGTTCAATCCCTGGTGTGTCACACAAATGGCGTGTGCCACACAAATGGCATTTATCACCCAAGTGGAGATTTGAAGTGTTGTGGTCTTCAGGGGCTCGGTTGATCTTCCTTTACTCAGATGAAGTATATAAGCCCCTCATCAGCATTCAGTCTGTAAAGGATGAAGAAAGTGTTATATATTTAGGTTAGTATCTAGTGACTTTAGCTCAGGCTGTACTGACTCAGGTGTTCCTTTGTGGAAGTCTCATGTTCCATCTCTTCTGGCAGCAAGATGGAGGTTGAGTGATCAGAGTTCAGCGAGCTAACAGGTAAACCTGCACTCTGATCAGTTGGATGTTAATTAGTTCCCCTTGAGAAAGCTGAGGAGGGTAATTAGACAATCACGCTGGCCGGCTGGATGGGATAAGGAACCAATTAGCCCATCAGTCCAAGTCTGTTAAAAAGGCAGGAAGGAAGTCCAAAACAGGAACAGAGAGCAGGGACCAGGGTTAGCTGAGCTCAGTCACATGGAGGCCTCAAGGGAGGGAGATCTCAGTTCCCCTCAGGTCCTGGGGAGAGAGCCAAAACGTGCTGTAGGTGCTGTAAATAGATTGTCACATTGGGGTGGTTGTGGAAATGGTGGAGGGAACTTAAAATAACAGGGTCCAGTGAAGGCGCAACCAGTTGACTCTGTTCAGTTTCTGCAGGGAAGAAGGCAGAAGAGGAGCCATGCCCCGTGACAGGCTGACACACATAGACCCACTAACAATACTGCTTTTCATGGTCCAATATCAAGAAATGCTCTTGTGACCTGATCCACTGGTGTCCCCATTCTCAGCTGACCTGATATAAAGTATAGGCAGGAGACAGTACAAATCTGAGTGTCATGAGTAGAGTACAACAGCCTTCAACTGTGTGGCATCCATCCGCCTAACACCTGTGGGGAAGAGTAGACATAACACTATAGAGAAAACCAACAGTGTCAAGGAAGTTCTCATATCCCCAGAACACAGACACCAGCAAACACCACAATAAAGTGTACATGGTGAAACCAAGAGATGGGAAAGATTAAGTTGGGAGCAGACTGCCATGGAAAGAACAAAGTCAATGAGGCTACACTGATTTTTTTCCCTCTGGGGATCTGAGCACTGACATCTATGTATAAATAAAATAAAATAATGTCTTTCCTAGAGCTTTACTTAGGGCTGAAAAGTGTATGAGGTTAAATGTTTTAATTAATTATTGAGTGAAAATAAGTGTGACTCATGAGAAACTTTCAGGGACCTATGCCTAAAGGAACCCAGGGATTTTCTCAGACGTTATTTGGTATAAATTGGACGAGATAAAGGGAGTTTCTTAATCTCTTAGCTAGGGTAGGCATATCAGGGCTTTGCAAACATTAGGTCTACCATCGTCATGTCCCTTCAGTGATTCGCTCATTCAGGGTTATGCTCATTCAGTGTCCTTTCACAATGGACTTGTGAGACAGAGTATGCTTTTACTTATGAGTCCAAAAGCTACAGGTCAGGGTGAAAACTTCACATCCACACCAATCCTCACATAGAGTCCAGGTGACTTTGATTTTTTTTTAATCAGCTGAACTCTTTTCCTTGTTCAAAGACATTTTACTAATGAGCTATTGGAGTCTGGGACCAGATGTGTGGGTTCCAATCTTGGCTTTTCCATTGGCCTGATGGATCACTTTTCCCTCTCTGAACCTCGCAGTCCCCATTTGTAAATTGGGAGATGGTGATATTTACCCTGTTTCTTTATACACCTCGATATCCGCTTGTGAAAAGCGCTAGCTCAGAGACAGTGCTGATGAAGATCAAGAATTTTCATGAAAGAATAAAGTCATTTAAAACTCTCATCTCCAATGACCCAAGTAGATCTCTTTTTTTTTAAATATTTCAGGCTGTGATGACCCCCTTGCAAAAAGTGATGACCCTGCCATCCCATGACACCCTTACTTCTGCACTGCTGCTGGCAGTGGTGCTGCCTTCAGAGCTGGGCGCTTGACCAGCAGCCGCCACTCTCTTGACCTCTCTACAATAGGTTTGCGACCTCCTTTTGGGTTGGGACCCCCAGTTAGAGAAACACTGGACTAGATGATTTAGTTGTCTCTTCTGGCCTTAAACACTATAAAACGATGAAAGTATAAAATTTCCCATCACTCCTCATGTATTTAAATGTCTTCATTAAATTAACTTCTCTGGGCCTTTGTTTTCTTCCCACCTTTGTCTGTCTTGTCTATTTCCACCGTAAGTAGGCTTAGCACAATTTGATTTTTAATAACTTCGGCTGATAATATCGATGCTTATTTTAAAGTTTTTTTTTTCAGTTTTTATTGATTTTACATTGCCACAGTTGTGGGAAACTCTATGGGGAGGTCAGACATTGGGGGGGTGTCAGACAATAATTATTTAGCAACGGTAAACGTTGAGATTTAAGAAGTTAAATCTTTATAACCATTAAAACACAAATTGTAAATAAATCATGTCAAACTATACAAAGTAAATAGCCTTTAATTAAACTCTAAGTTCTCAAAGAGCATTTTTCTTATTTTGCCTATCTGCAAATGTTGATTATTATAGATTGAAATATTTTGTCTGTTTCTATGTGTCTGGTGAAACTGACAATTATCGACATTACCAATAAAAATCTAATCCTTTTGAGCCTAATCATAACCTCTTTTGGGCATGGACTGTTTTTCACTATGTGTTTGTACAGCACCCAGCACAACGTGGCCTCAGTCTTGACTGAAGCATCTGGGTGCTATAATAATGCAAGATGATGATGATAATATAAACACATCTATTAATTTTCAGTCCAATACCATAAAGTTCAAATGAATTATATTCTAACTTTTTCTCTACTAAAACTTGAACCCTGGATTTTATTCCTGGCTCTGTCACTGACATGTTGTGTGACCTTGGGCAAGTCACTTCCCTCCTCTGTGCCTCAGTTTCTCTTTCCTTCCCTTTGCTTTCTCTATTTAGTCTGTAAGCCTCTTAGTGCAGGGACTGTCTCTAACTCTGTTTCACTGTGCCCAGATCTTAGTTATGGCCTCTGGGTACTATAATAGTGAAAATCACTCACTAGATGACTATCAAGAGCAGAAAGTGGTCATAACAACAATAATAATCAGGTTCAGAGTGGTAGCCGGGTTAGTCTGAATCAGCAAAAACAATGAGAAATCCTTGTGGCATCTTAGAGACTTAACAAATTTATTTAGGCATAAGCTTTCATGGGCTAGAACCCACTTCATCAGATGCATGGAGTGGAGAATACAAGAGCAAGTATAAATACATGAAAAGATGGGAGATGCTTTACCAAGTATGAGGTCAGTCTAACGAGACAATTCAATAACAGCAGAATACCAAGGGAGGACAACCAACTTATGCAGTGGTAATGAGAGTGGCCCATTTCAAACGGTTGACAAGAAAATGTGAGTTAACAGTAGGGGGAAATTAGTATTGGGGAAATTAGGTTTAGGTTTTGTAATGACCCAACCACTTCCAGTCTTTATTCAGGTCTAATCTCATGGTGTCTAGTTTGCAAATTAATTCCAGTTCTGCAATTTCAAATCAGTTGGAGTCTATTTTTGAAGGTTTTTTTGTTGAAGAATTGCCACTTTTAGGTCTGTTATTGAGTGACCAGGGAGTTTGAAGTGTTCTCCTACTGGTTTTGAACATTTACATTCCTGATGTCAGAATTTGTGTCCATTATTCTTTTGCATAAGACTGCCCAGTTTGCCCTGCTCCTGTATTTTCCATTCATGCATCTGATGAAGTGGGTTCTAGCCCACGAAAGCTTATGCCCAAATAAATTTGTTAGTCTCTGAGTGCCAGAAGGACTCCTCATTGTTTTAACAATAGTAATGTGATGTTCAATGTATTTTATTCATATTCATCATTGTCATTTCACAGATGACTCCTCTTTTTGAATTATTTTTGTAAGATCTGCTCTAGTTCAATCACAACTATTGGATTTGAAGCAGAATTAATTCACAGAAGTCCTACGCCTTTTTAAACAGGTGGGTATGTAGAATATCACAGTGGTCCCTTCTGGCTTAAAACTATCAATTATTGTCTCCTTCCATCCATTTTCTATAATGCTGTTTTCTTTCTCATTTCTGACTCTGTGCTGCTCTCTAGCAATCATATAAGCAAAACGAATCTCTTTGATATGAGCCGTAATCTCAGTCTCTCCTTTTACTTTCTGTCACGATCCATTTCCAAATGTCCTGTCTATCGTCAGAATGGCATATGGCCATCTGTGACTGCTTTAGCAAATAGCGCCAATGGCCGAGATGGGACACTAGATGAAGATGCTACAAAGAATTATTATGCTGGGTGGCTTCACTCACCTTTGCCTTCCTCGCAGCATGGGGCACGGTCACTGCTGATTGATCTACAGTAAAGATGGATTCTCTGTAACTTGAAGCTTTTAAATCAAGAATTGAGCCTTCAGTAACTCAGCAAGGTTATGGTCTTTACAGGGGGAAGGGGAGGTTTTGTGGCCTGTCTATGTGCAGGAAGTCAGACTAGATGATCATGATGGCCTTCTGGCCCTAAAGTAGGAGTCAAAATTGCTAAACAAAACAGCTCGTTAGCCTGTTGGGGCACTTGAAATGTGGTGGGTTGCAGTGCCTCACGCACCACAGAGATTGCCTCTGTATTGTTAAATCCTCAGCAAGTATCACATAGGCCCAGTCCTGGTAACACTGAGGCCAATGGAGCTTGGTCTTTGATCTCAGTGGGTTGGGTCGTTGTTTCGAACTACAGTATCTATGTAGTAGCTAATGCCTCCAGCATGGTAGACTCGGCACTCCACAACCAGTGATAAATGTAACCTCCCTCATTCATGTGGGTAAGGAGATGGAATTATCCCATGTTAAAGGAGAGGAACTGAGCACAGAAAAACTGGATCTTCAATGCTGCAGATCCACAGCTCTATGTTCTAGGTATTTACACAGGCCTTATCCTCGTGGTGTCTGCACATCTCACAGTCATGAAACGACTTTAATTCATACACCTGTGAGGCAAGAAGTGCGATTATCCTTTTTTCAGGGAAACTAGAAGGCTGATTGATTTACGTAAATCCCACAAGGAGTTTGACTTCATGAGCTACAGCCCATTGACACCAGCGGGGATCTGGCCCATTGACTCCAATGGAGCTATGGTCATTTTCTGCGCAACTGAGTCTGGTCATGGTATTTAAAACAGGTTTTCCTAGCCTGCTTGGTGGTTGGAGATACAAGTCTCATATTATTTGTTTTAAACTTCAACTTCGGTCACTATCTCAGTGCCACATGCAATGCCAGGGGCAAAGCCAGGACCTGAGCTAAGGGTTCTGAGGGCCAGGCAAGTGCCTTTAACCCAAGATCAGCCTTCGTCTCTGTGCAGGAATCGCAGGGTGTCAGTGTTATGCCCTGATGGTGGTAACCAGCCCTGTTCTGTCCGTCCCTGTGAGTGTGTGTTCCTGCTGCATGGAATGAGTGTTTCAGAGGGCATGTGTGTCTGCCTGTTAGTGACATGTTGGGGGAAGTAGGTATTGTGTGTGTGTGCGCGTAGGGGATGGAAAGTGCAAGCTGCTTTGTGATGCACTGAGACAGCTCAGCTCTGTCCCAGGACTGGCCTGGCAGGTCGGAATTAGTAGAAATACCAGAGCTCTGAAGATGGCAGGCCTGGGCTGGCAAGGGTCAGGATCGTGGCATTCAAAGAGGGGTGTGTGGGTGGGTGTGAACTTGACCAGCAGAGGCCAGGACTGAGGAGCATTGTCAGAGGTGTGTGTTTGGGGTAGGACAGCAATGACAGAAGGGTTGTAGCTCGTTGTTGTGATGTATTGGCAGAGCTGGGGAGCAGTTCTGGGACAGGAATACCAGGGGTAATGCAAGTCAGGACTGAGGCATGTCACCAAAGCTGTGAAAGGAGCCAATCCTGGGATAGAAGAGGGATTGTGGGTCAGGACTAATGGGCTTCATCAGAGATGTGGGGGCAGGGGTGAGAGACCAAAGCTGGGACAGCAGGGGCTGCAGATCAGGACTGAGGGGCAATGATAGAACTGTGCATGGATGGGGGGAGCTCAGGGTGCTGCAGACCAGGTTTGAAGTGCATGAGTAGAGTTGTGTTGGGGGGAACCCAGGGCTGCGATAACAAGAGGTTGCCGGCTGGGACTGAGATGCATCATCAGACCTGTGTGTGTGAGAACCCAGAGATGGAACAATGGAGGGGGCTGTGGGTTAAGATTCAGGGCATCGGCAGGGCTGGGGTTCATGGGCAGGACAGCAATGCCTGTCACAACCCAGGTACATTGCCTGAGCTCTGTCACTGAGGCCTAGAAACCTAGAATTGTCTTTTGCTCACCACACCTGTCAGGTTGTCTTTGCTAACCTAGTGGGAATCTGAGGTTTGTTTACATGTCAGTTTCATTGCAGTCATCCCTCCCCCTTACATTCCCTCCCTACCTGAGGGCCTGATGGAATTTACAAAGGAAGGGATCACTGTTCACAGGGGCTGGGAATGAACGGTTTGACCCCTTTCACTTTAACCATCGGGGGCTACTTGACATAGGAACAGACCCGCCCCTTCCATTGTCTAACTTTAATTAATGCCTCTGACTTTCTTTTCTAATCAGTTGCGGCTGGACTTCCACTGAGACCTGCATTTCCAGGCAGCTTTTCCATTCTAATGGCCCATGATGGGACCCATTAAAATAATGAGTAACTTTTTGTTTCTGCCACTGGCTCATAATTCCTTGAGAGGTTTGTTACATCTCCAGCCAATACCCAGCTCTCAGCTGGGTTTAACATTCCTCAGAGTGTTTGATTAAGGCAAGTGAAGTTTTAATGACCTGTGTGTCCCCCTGTACATCTCTATAGAGTCACAGGTGCTGCGTGCCTAATTGGAGAGATTTCTTTTTAATAGGTGTGTTGCTAATCGGGGTGGTTTTAACAAGCACACAATGAAGTAGCTTTTATTTTTTTTTATTTATTATTTTTATCTGAGCAAAGCATCAGTGAAATTAACTTGTTCCAAGTGAAATTGATCAGGGGTCCTGCAAATGGGCATCTGTCACAGATCTGTGAGCAGACCTATAAAACAGCTGCATCGTTAAGGTCAAGCACCTTATGCACCTGGACAGACTGTTATTGCCACTTCTCTGATCAGTCACCAGGGACCAACAGAGCACTTGTTAAAGTCTATCCCCTTGTCACTGCTGCCTTAGTTATCACACTGCGGAGGTTTGGAGGGGGTTTGCC